>NW_008360322.1:8006828-8008485 GCF_000622305.1 Nannospalax galili | reverse complement strand
CCTCTCCTCTCCTCTCCTCTCCTCTCCTCTCCTCTCCTTTCCGAGTCAGAGTCTCCCTGTAGCCTTGGCTGGCCTGGATTTCATTGTGTAGACCAGACTGGCATTGATCTCAGACAGATCTGACTCTCCCTCCCAAGTGCTGGGATTAAAGACAGGAGCTATTATTCCAACTCAACTTTTTTGAATTTGTAGGGACTTGACTCGCTTTGTGTCATCATATGTGATCTATTTTGGAGAAAATTTCATTTCATAGCTTGCTAAGAAGAAAGTGTATTCTTTGGTGTTTGGATGGAATGTTTTGTAGATGTTTGTTAGGCCCATTTGACTTATGATGTCATTTAAGCCCAGAGTTTCTCTATTTAGTTTTTGTCTGGACAGCCTGTCTATTGGGGATGGTGTTGTTTGAAGTCACCCACTACCACTGTATTGGAGTCAACATGTGATTTTAAAATCTAGTAGAGTTTCTTTTATGAAATTAGTGCCCCTGTGTATCATATATATTTAGGATTGCAATACCCTCATTAATGAGTATGAACTGACCTTCCCTATCTCTTCTAACTGCTTTTAGTTTGAAGACTATTTTGTCATATATTAGTATCGCTACACCTGCCTATTTCTTAGTTCCATTTGCTTGGAATCCTTTTCTCATACTTTTACCCTAAGGTGGAATTCATGATTGATGTTTAGGTATGTTCCTTGGAGGCAGCAAATCAACGGATCCTGTTTTTTAATTCAAGTAGTCTGTCTTTTTATTGGGGAATTGAGACGCTTAATACTGAGAGGTATTATTGACCAATGTTCATTAATTCCTGTTACATTAGTGTTGTAGCGTTGTTTAGATCCCTTTTGATTAAATGTGCTGGAATTTATTCTTGTGCCCTCTTGAGAGGTTTAAACTTGTCTTCAAACTGATGTATTCAATTGAGTAATGTAGAGCTGGCTTCATGCACATAAATTCCTTAAATCTGTTTTTTTTCTTAGAAAATTTTTCTTTGTCCTTCAATTACAACTTATAGTTTTGCTTGGTATAGTAGTCCAGAAACTGTGTTCTGTCATGACTTGTAGGATATCAGTTTAAGCCCTTCTGACTTTAAAAGTCTCTATTGGAAAGTCAGCTGTTAAACTGATGAGCCTGCCTTTGTATATGATTAAATCTTTCTGTCTCTCAGCTTTCAATGTATTTTCTTTGTTCTGTATGTTTAATGTTTTAGGTATTATATGACATGGGGAGCTTATTTTCTGGTACTTAGTGTTATGTTTGCCTTGTACCTTGATGGGTATCCATTTCCTTAGATTTGGAAAGTTTTCTATGATTTTGTTAAAAATATTTTCTGTGTTGATCATGGTGGATGATCATTTTGATGTGTGTCTGTATGCGGTTTGCAAGTATCTTGTTGAGAATTTTTGCATCTATGTTCATTAAGGATATGAGTCTATAGTTTTCTTTTTGGGTTGTGTCTTTACCTGGCTTTGGTATTAGAGTGATGCTGGCTTCATAGAAGGAATTTGGAAGTTCTCCCTCCATTTCTATTTTATGAGTAAATTAAGTAGTATTGGATACAGATCTTCTTTAAACATCTGATAGAATTCTGCTGTAAATCCAGCTGGTCCTGGGCTTTTTTTAGTTGGGAGGTTTTGTATTACTGTTTCAATTTCT
>NW_008360322.1:8006218-8006649 GCF_000622305.1 Nannospalax galili | reverse complement strand
CCCCTTTCATCTCTGATTTTGTTCATTTGGAGGTGCTCTTTCTTTCTTTTGGTTAACTGGGCAAGTGGTCTGTCAATTTTGTTTAGCTTTTCAAAGAACCAGCTCTTGGAATTGTTGATTCTTTGTATTATTTTCTTTGTTTCAATTTCATTAATTTATGCCTTTATTTTTGTTATTTCTTCTTGTCTGCTAGGTTTGGGTTCCATTTGCTGTTGCTTTTCAAATGTGTTGAGGTGCAATGTTAAGTCATTTATTTGTGTTCTTTCCGATTTTTTGATGTAGGCACTTAGAGCTATAAACTTTCCTCTAAGGACAGCTTTCAGCGTGTCCCAGAGGTTTTTTCATGTTGTACTGTCCTTTTCATTGAATTCCAGGAATACTTATATTTCTTTCTTAATTTCTCTTTTGACCCATTCATCATTCAGGAGTGT
>NW_008360322.1:8004712-8005632 GCF_000622305.1 Nannospalax galili | reverse complement strand
ATGTGTATTGAATCCTGTCATTTTTATTTCTATTTACATTCTTGATATAGCTGTACCTTTCCACAGTTACACCTTCATTGGATTTCTTTCCACAATCCCTTGGTATAGTCAATCCTTTCTTCAGCTCTTTGTATTGCTTCCAGAAGTCTTGAAGGTCTGGTTTTGTGGATATGAATTCTTTCAGCCTATTTATATCATGGAAGTTTTTTCTTTCCCCTTCAACTGTAATAGACATTTTGGCTGGGTATAGTAATCTGGGTTGGCATCTGTGGTTGTTTACAACTGGGAATACTTTGGTCCAGGCTCTTCTGGCTTTCGTAGTTTGCACTGAAAAGTCAGCTGTAATCCTAATGGGTTTTCCTTTGTATGTGTCTTGTTTCTCTTTTTCAGCTTTCAGTATTATCTCTTTGTTTTGTACGTGTACTGTTTTTACTATGATGTGCCATGGAGAGTCTTTTTTCTGGTCCTGTCTGTTTCGTGTTCTATATGCTTCTTGTATTTGTATGGGCATGTCTTTCTTTAAGTTTGGGAAATTTTCTTCCACAATTCTGTTGAAAATCTGGTCCATGCCATTGTCTTGGGATTCTTCAGCTTCCTGTATGCCTATGATTCGCAAGTTTGGTCTTTTTATGGTATCACTCAATTCCTGCATATTCCATTCTTGTGATTTCTTAAATTTTTCATAATCTTTGCTTGAGTGGTCCAGTTCGTCCTCTTTATCTTCCAGTCTTGATATTCTGTTTTCTATTTCATTCATCCTATTAGTGAGGCTTTCATCTGTCATTTCTAATTGGCTTACTGAGTGTTTCACTTCCTTCTTCATTTCAGCCTGAGTATTCTTCAATATTTCTAGCTCTTTTCTGAATTCATTCAGAAGTTTATCCCTATCTCCTTTCAGTTCTTTGATTTCTTTTTGTTTT
>NW_008360322.1:7997988-8004691 GCF_000622305.1 Nannospalax galili | reverse complement strand
TCTTCAATATTTCTAACTCTTTTCTGAATTCATTCAGAAGTTTGTCTCCATCTTCCTTCAGTTCTTTGATTTCTTTTTCTGTGTGTTCTTTAAATCCACTGAATTCTTTTATCATGTTTATAATTGTTCTTTCGAGTTCCATGTCCTGCATTATCTCTAGGGGGTTCTCATTGTACTCCTCTAGAGGACTATTGGTGTATTTGACCTGGATTTCTTCTCCTTTATTCATAGATTTGGTCTTTTATAGTTACCCAGAGGTATTTTATTTTCCAGTCCTTGGTTATTTATATTTGACATTTTCTTTGACTGAGCAATCCGTTTCTTCAATCTTGTCTTCAAGATCTAATATTCTCTGCTCCAGTTCCTCCACTTCCTTTTGATCTTTTCCTCTAGGTTTTTGTTTAAGTTCCTGAGTTTCTTATTTAATGTTTTATTTCAATTTGGCTTTTTTTCACATATTCTATCTCTTTATTGGATTCTAATTTCACAGTTTGAATTGTTTACATCATATAATTCAATTGTCTGTGTTTTCACAGTCTTCATTCAGTCTTTATTTATATTCTTTTTGAGTTCATTGAATTTATTTACAATTGCTGTTTGGAATTCATTGTCTTTTACATCAGCTAGGTTGTTATTCTTAGGAAATATTACTCTAGGAATGATAATTTCTGAAAGAGACATATTGTCTTGGTTATTCATACAGTTTGTGATATTTCAACAAGACCTAGCCATTTGGACACCGACATTTGTGTCATTGGTGGTGTTTCTTAGGTGAGCTCATCTGTTGAATGAGTGTTTGTATCTTTGTTCGTTGTTTTCAAAACTTTTCAGGGTATGGCCCAGCTGAGTGATGCTTGGTGTTCAATTTTGGGACCACTTTATATTGATGTACAAATGGGGTAGAAGAAGTGATCTCAGTTTGGCTAATGATAGGATAGCCTAAGGTTCTAGAACTGACCCCTCATGATCCTGGATTGGCAGGGTTAGCTATTGGATGCTAGGTGAACAGGTTGATCAAAAAGTTTGGCTAGGGGAGCTCACAGGTCTGAGGCATGCATCGATCAAAGTGACCTGAGCACGCTTGGGAGCTGAGATGGTGACTGATTTAGCAACTACTGAGATTTTGTGGCATTGATATTCATACAAAACTTATTTAGAGGAATATTTTGACTAATGAAGAAAGATATAATTATCTAGAGTCCAAGATACATTCTAAAAATATGGAATTAAACTGGAACAGAGAAGTTAAATCGTTCTCTCCCAAATTTAAGTGTCATCCAAAAAAAAAGTACTCAACTCTATAGGAGAATCTAGTGAATGATGAAAGTGACAATTCACATCAGGGTTGAAAGTTCAGAGGAAATATAGGAAATGACGAAAGGTGCCTGTCCCTTCAGGCTGTCACTTTCAGCCTATGTTTCCAAGGATTATGCATGAATGACAAGCCATATCTGAGTATTGTCTGTGACAGACAAGCCTGCCAGCCTCCTGGTGTCAAGGATAACTATCTTTTTTTTTTTTTGCCTGAGAACCACATTTGTTTCCTTTCACCTCAAGGACTCTAATTCCTGTAAAGGTAACAGTTCGTTATACAAATATTTTAATTCTTCAACAGAAGAAAATATTGAGACTGAAGAGGGGATTAAATAATTTTTTAAAAAGTTCCTATAAGTTGGTTTATTATCTGTATATCTTGCTGTAATCTCCCATGAGGTGGAAAGGATTATTAGGACTTTTTAGAAAACATGTAACTTACTGAAGGGAAATGACAGGAAAGCCTTTTTCCAAAAGAAACTATTTCTCATTAATGGAGTGTGTGAAGCACACAGGGCACTGTACCCATTGCTTTCTAGTCAGTTTTTTAAAAAGTTAGGTCAGGAGAAAAAAAAACACACCAAAAAATTTCAATTACATTTACAGCAGCAGCTGAAGGGGAACAAAATCAATGAAAGGAGCATACTTATTAGAGACCTGCAGTTGCCATAAAACTGAGACTAAATCACAGTGACAGTGTCTGAGCTTCAGATAAATTACTTTGAATCCAGGATGGGAGCCTGGAGAAATAATGGAAGTGATATTGCCGTTGGTGGAAGGAAGGCAGAAGTTTTTATATCCATTGCTTCTCTGAATCATGTGGATATGGTCAGGATCAAACTCTGATTTGTTAGTTACTTTATTTATTTATTTATTAGAAAAAAGACTGTTGTTTCTCCAGCATATAATTTTATATTCTAAGTTGCACCGGCATCAAAGAATGTAGAATTGTGATGCTTGGAGAAGCACAGCTTTCAGGGAATCCAAAGCAAAGTAACTAAAGGGGAGAAGGGGGACAGAATAAGAAAAGAAAGGGTGAGGGGCTGGCTGCTTCCACACTGCTCTCTCAGTAGAGACACAGATCCTCTTGCTCCATGGGCCTCTTCCAAGCTCTTTCCCAGTATAAGGAGCTATATGTCACTTTTGCCATCCACTATACTTCCCTGTTTTCCTGATCTTTGCATTTAGAGGCTTCCTGCCTTTACCTGTGATGGCAAATAATAATGAAATGTCCCTGATTTTACTGAACGTGAACAACTCAGCACTAGCAGGATAGGACTGTGAGTTTTCATGTAACAGTGGAACAGAAAACAATGAGCAAATCACTGAAATTGTGTTTCCACCAACAAATATTAACTCATCTAGAATGTGTCTTCACAAAGAGCTCTAAGGTGAAAGACCGTTATAGGGGGTTGAAGACTGAAGAAAGACATGGTGTTTAGATAGTGGAGCAGCAGCATCTCCAGGGATGCTAGAAAGGGCTAGATCTGAAACACAATTGGAAAATAGCCCTGCAAGAGGATCCACCAGGACAGAAGATGGAGCACAGAGGAAGGAGGCAGAGGCAGGAGATTCTCACATTGTGGGCTCTCACTTAATGGTGAAAAAAGAGCCAGGGCTCTTTGACAATGATGACAAATCAGGGTGCAAATGATTCAAAAGAAGAGCAAGAAGAATCTTTCAAAATGATCCTTAGTGTGATCAAGGAAGGAAGTTTTGCATTTCTACTGGTTTAGCTACATCTGATTGGTGATTCACTTTTGTTTTACAGCATTAAGTTGGAATATGAAGTTTAGAGTTTGGCTTGATTTATAAACAAGTAAACTTCAGGGGACAGGGATAGCATATTGATTTGACTAGCTGTTTCCCTAGAGCAAAAGCAGTGTACATACACACAAGGTGTTTAATATGCATCTGGTGCAGTAAATGAATGAGGGGATGAATAGGACAAAAGCATAGAGAAGTCCACCACTCATCAAAGAAGCTCCTTTTTGCAACAGATAGAGACTATTAAAGAGTTCCAGAACTGGTCACACACAGAGAACATATGTTTGAGAAATGCCCAGTCCTAAGTGGCACATCTACAGTGGAACCTCTACACCCAAGGCTCATGGAATATAGTGGAACTGGAGTTAGAGAGAATACTAGTACATCCCTCAACACTCACCAGCAATGTTTCCTCATACTAATGAGATGGATGCACACAGAAGACCACAAATGGGTAAGTTTTAGAGAATAAAGGACACAGAGTGTGTGTCTCTGAATAAGACTCCTATATTAAAACTCACCCACCTATGGCTCAGGGACCACTGCAGAAGAGGGGGTGAAAATATTGTAAGAGCCAGTCTTGGTGCATGAACATAAGGAAACAGAGGCTTTCAGGCCTCTTGGAATTTGTTCATGTGAACTTACAACAGTGGTGAAGTATGTATAAGACCCATGCTGATGCAATCTGATAAAAACCCTACAGAGAACAAGGGAAATGGGCAGCAGGCCCCAACCTTAACTGAGTAACAACTGATTACTGCTGGGTGAGGGAGAGTAGATCTTCCTTAAGGAAGTAACTGACTAGATAGGCTGACTAGATTCCAGTGGATGAACTTGCATTGAGGGACATCGGGGTACAAATTCTTGACTGGATAGGCCTTAACATATATGACAGAATGCATGAAATATGGTGTGGGGTTATGGGAGAGGTGGGTCTAATTCTGATTAAGTTCTATTATATGCAATGCACAAAAACTCAATAGAAAATATGTTTTAAAAAACAAGAAAAAAAATTGAAGGCAATATTGTTCTAGCATAGGATACAGGGTTGACCAGAAATGAAAGGAGACATCTGATAGATTGAGAGAAAATGATGCAGAAGAAAAACTTGGACAGGCTTAAAATAAGGAAGTGAGGGAATTCTAATGATAAGAGTTTGTGGTCAAACAGTAGAATGATAGATACTATGATTCAGAGATGGAGGACTGTAAGATAACATTATATTATCTTCAAATTTTTGAATACATCTTGTCTCCTCCACTGAGTTATGAGTTCTTGGAAGGTGGGGACCACTTCTTTTATTTCTTGGTGTCATTCATAGAACTATAGCACATGGTCAATAAAGTATAAATAAATGAATAAAGTACACATAAAATTGAGCCTTAGCTTTACAGCTGGTTTTCCTCCCAGTTCCAAATAATTCTCTCAGCACTCCTGTCCTCAAGTTTATTACCAGTAAAACAGATAAGGCACTTTTTATCACCTATATTCTGCAAATAATAATTCAATAACACTGGTAAATAACTCCAAGCTTCTGGTCTTTTTACTCACCTGAATATGAAAACTTCTCTTCATTTCTCAAGTATTCATCTTGATTACTACATTGCACATATTCTATACCTTTGGTATCACTTTAAAAATATGCAGCTGTTTATATTTCATTTTGGGAAATATTGTGAATGTGTAAATGATCCTGCAATAATTTATGGATTGCCTGTTATCATGTGTGTAAGAAGTATCAACCCTGGGTAAATTTAGAATTACATAGGTGGGTGTGGTGGCTTATACTTGATAGCTGATAATTTGGAAGTCTGAGGAAGGTGGATTTCCATGAGTTTGAAGGCAACCTGGGCTATATAGAGAGACCCTGTCCCATAAAGCTATAGTACACATAAAGAGTGAGAGACAGATAAACAGATGATAGATAGATGACATGATAGATAGATATATAGATAGATACATAGATACATAGATACATAGATGATAGATGATGATAGATAGATGGATGATACAGAGACAGAGAAAGATCAGTCACAATTTTGGAGTCAACACTAATACATGTAAAATAATAGTGAACCATGAGCAATATTTGGCAATGCATTACATCCTTAATGACCTGCTGTATTCATCACATTGGAACTGTGGGAATTTCAAGGAGCTGATGTCAATGAGAGCAGAACTAAACAGGCAGGGGTTCACAGAGCACGTGGGATTCATTCACTGTTGAGTATTGGGTAAGATCTGAAAATGTGAGAAGTAGGCAAATGCGGCAAGCAATAGGATCTAATTTCACAGTAGCCTGATCTTAGCAGCAATGATGTATTGGACATTTTGGTGTATTTTTTGCAGTCAGTTTTTAGAGTGTCTGCCCATTACAACAATGCACATCCCTCGTCTCTCAGCAAGGTGGGTTCTTTAGGCTCTGTGGGTACCAGAAGCCCTCGCCTTAGCCTATCATATAACCAGATAGTCATCTAAACTAGAGTGAATGGTGTCTACTGAGTGTGGTGTCTTTGAAGATGAACACTGTGTCATATAAAGCAATCCCATTTTTACTTATCCTGATGAGAATGAGTCTCAGAGAGCTATTTGGATGAAGCACATCATAGTTGCTAAAAAATAATGTGATATAATAAGAACTAAAACATGGCTTTATAGTTCAGTATTGTTTTCGTGTTAGAAAAGCATCAACTATTTTTTCTGTATCAATTGACATGATCATATGACTTTTGTAGCCTATTATGGTATGATGTCTTGCATTTCTTTACTCTAAAATTTCATTATTTTATTTTATTTCCATTTTATTGATAGGCAAGATATCTCTGTGGACACTGTTTAAGAGTCCACAAATTTACAGCAACTTAGTGATGGAGATGAGATATGGCCTTGAGTCAGACTCTATCCAGGGATCTAGAAACCTTCCTTCCTATTAGAGTTGGTACACATGACCCCAGCCTAAAGTAATTCAAAACCCATGACTACGATACCTGAAATTTTAAAAATTTATTTATTATTTTTATTTTATGTGTGTTGCCTGCATGTCGGTAAGTGCACCCGTGTCGTGCAATGCCCGCAGAGGTCAGAAGAGGCTGTTGGATGCCCTGGAACTGGAGTTATGGACAGTTGTTAGCTGCCATGCAGGTGCTGGGATTTGAACCCAGGTCTTCCACAAGAACAACCAGTGTTCTTAACTGCTGAGCCATCTCTCCAGCCCTGATACTTAAACTTTTTAGATCGTATGTTCATTCCTGATGCATTGGAAAGTGTAACTTTTTTTTTTAATTTTTAAAAATGATTTATTTAATAACAACATACTTAGAAGAAGCATATCATTACAACACAATTGACATATTCAATAACGGTTTCCTGAGGTAGGATGCATCTCTTTCAAATTTGGCTGTAAATTTTTAGGTTTACAGTTGAATTATTACAGTTATACAATATTGTACTCATTATAAACCCTAT
Source organism: Nannospalax galili (assembly GCF_000622305.1). NCBI lineage: Eukaryota > Metazoa > Chordata > Mammalia > Rodentia > Spalacidae > Nannospalax > Nannospalax galili. The sequence goes on along the minus strand of NW_008360322.1, from coordinate 7,998,145 downwards.
AAGACATAAATTAAATGATGTTTTAACCTTTAAAAAGATCTCCATCTCATTATTAAAATACACAGTTTCATATAGAAAAATTCTTTTTCAATGCAATTGACATTGGATGTTTGCACATGCATTTCTAATCTCTAAATATCTGATTATTACTAGTCAC
>NW_008360322.1:7991432-7997358 GCF_000622305.1 Nannospalax galili | reverse complement strand
AAGGACATACAATTGGACCAGATAAACTGATTTGTTTTTACTCTTGAGGTGTAACTTTTTAAATACATGGCTGAGTTGTTAGTGCTAGTATTTTAAAAATATTTTTATATGTTCATGAAGAATAGATTTTGAAATTTTATTTTTTTTGCTATCAGTAAAATTATATTAATTGAGTGAACTAGGAAGTATTGCCTCTTTCATTTTCTGGATGAGGTTATGAAACATTGGTGATAATTCTTCAGGTATTTGGTAGAATCCTCCAGTACAACCATCAGAGCTTGGCAACTGGTTTTAGAAGAATTTAAAATATTGTTAATGTGGGGGTGGAGAGATCACTCAGCAGGTAAGAGTGCACACTACTCTTGCAGAAGACCAGAGTTTGGCTCCCTGTGCATGTGTTAAGTGGCTCACAATTGCTTATAACTCCAGCTTCAGGATGATCTCACACCTCTGGCCTCTGTGGACACCTGCATTCATGCATGCACACATACACACACACACACACACACACACACATACACACACACACACTAAAAAGTGTCAAAAATATATTAGTTCAATTTCTTTAATAGTTAAAGGGGCACTTCAAAAAATTCTTTCATGTTGGGCACATTTTCACAGAACATGCTATGGGTAGAGCTTATGATGATCATCTAAGATGATACAATCGTGTCATCACAGAATGGTTTGCAGCATTTCCTTAGCGTTGAAACATCTTGTGTCCCACGCATAATTGTAGGAATTTGTATTCTGCTTCTATTGTCATTCTTACAGGTGTTTGCCAAATTTATTTGTATTTTCAAGAAGTCAACTCTTTCTGTCTTTGAATTTCTCCGTTACTTTTTCCACTTTTGATTTTTATTATTTTCTTCCTTTTGCTTGCTTTGGATTTATTTTGCTTTTCTAACCTAGGTACTAAAAGTGAGAGCTTTATTGGTTTTAAATGATGCCTCTTTTCCAATCAATGCCTTTACTGCTATAAAGATGATTTTCAGCACAGTTTTTGCTGTGTTTCTCACCCATTAAAATTCCAACATAATTTTTCACAGCAATTGAAGGAATAATCCCAAATATGGAAACAAAAAAAAATCCATGATAACCAAAATAATTCTGAGCAATAAAAGAACTGCATTACTATCCCTGGTCTCAAATTATACTATAGAACTATCATAATGAAAACAACATAGTAATGGCATAAAATAAAAACCTTAAATACTGTTCTTTTTATTTCCATTCCTTTAAGTGTATCCTTTTGTTTTTCTGAGTTCTTCTTTTAGACTTAGTTTAAATGTGTTGCTCAGTCTCTGAGCATTATCTTCTTATTATTTGTTTGACTCATCAGAGAATACACTGTATGATTTTAATCAATTAAAATTTGTTAATATTTTTAATTCACTTTAAAATTTTGGAAAATTTCATACTGAATACAATGTCTCATGATCATATTCACTCGCCATTACTTCTCTAATCCCTCTTTTCCTCCTGTTGACCCCTTCTTCCCAACAAGTCCCACTCTTTCACACCTTTTTTGTAAGTGTTGTGCAGGTGGTTTTCAAACTGTTACACATCTGTATATCTCACTTAAAATTTCTGTTTAATTAGCTTAACTTTAACTCTGACATCACACTGATGAAGGAGCACACTACTTCCTAAAGTCCACTATTCTCACTCATCCTCTATTGTGACTCTAGGGTTGGATGCAAAGGCTGGGCAGGTCCTCATTACTGTCAACAGAGGTGGTAGTCCAGTATCTATTCACAGTCTTCACCGACATCACTATAAATAGACTTCTTACCTCCTAGTGGAAATGAAAGCTCTAACTTCCTTTTCATTGTTTTCTGACAACATCTCAGCAGGTCGACGTGGCCCCTGACCATAGTCTATTCCTTCATTCAGCTTTAGCTGTTACGCATGGATATGGGACCATATTACCTGATGTTTTCTAGCTTGCTACACTGCCCCTTTTTTAAATCACTAGTCTAGAGAGGAGAAGGTAGAAGCCTTTTGGTTGTCTGTGTTTCTTCCTTGCTTCCAAGGGCCCCCACACTCAAGCGCGCGCACACACACACACACACACACACACACACACACACACACACAAATCTTTAAAAAAAAAAACACCAGACAAGTCAGGGAGCCCATCATTGTGTGAATCCTTAGACCCTGAAGTCCTTGGCCAGTTTACCTTTGATAAGCTTGGAGAGCCTTGTGATTGTTTTATATGTAGAGACCATATTTTAAACATGTGGTTAGCAATGAAAATAGGAAAGAATGTCTACTCTGTAGTTCCCTTTTAATACCCTTTTGTTGAAAGTTTTGACAATTTTAAAATCTGTTCTTTGTACCTTGCTAATTTTACATACGGGATTTTTGTGGGAGTCAGTATGGAAAACGTCACTAACTGCAGATGCCTTTGGTGAGTTACTTTTGAGAATAAATGCATTTCAGCACCTTGCCAAATTGAAATTCAGATAACTGGTTCATATGCTCCCAACATGCATATGGATGAATCAGATACCACAGATAATGTACAGACAGTAGCATGTTCCTGCTAATTCAGAAACAACTACCTTTTTCGAAATGAGCAACTAAACTGTCAGTCTTGACACATTTAGGAATCACTTGTTAGGATGACAGTCCTAGAGTGACTTAGAGATGGGGTGCTATTGGTTTGGGCCATGTCTCTAGATTCTGCTTAGAGGGGATGTCCTTCTCTATGTTTCTATGACCATCCTGAATGATCTGATTTAAGATCAAAGATTGTCTGGGTAGATCATAGGTCTTTCTCAAATTGTTGATAATTCATTCACTGACTTTCCTTAAGAGGAACTAACTTCAGGCAAAGTTACTTAACTCAGAGATTTAAGTTTTTCCTCTTAGCTCATCTCTCTGGAGGAAGCCTTCTAATTCGTTTTCCAGCTGGAAGACTTTCCTGAGGTGGAGTTCATAGTCGTCCATCCTCATGGCATATTATCAGTGTCCTGGCACAGAACCTGCCTGTGGACAGATTTCATCAGAACTAATGGAAAGATGAATGTGTTTACCTCTGAATCTAGAGCTGTTCCTTACCAAAATTGATCTGTCATTTAGATACAAGGCTTAAAGGGTAAAATTGCACCATGGGCAGACTGAGAGTAACTAACATGTAATGTTATCAATTATGTTTTCTAGAATTAAAATGAGATATCAGTGATGTATTCCCTGGCTTATACCAGAATAAACAACCCCTCATATTGCAATTTGTTTTCTAAAATGTTGGCCATGTCTCGGGAATAAATGGATTGATGGATTTTTCCAGTTGTGTCAAAAGTGTTATGTGGAATAAGTGATATATACTTTTGGACTTCACGCAAGTCTCATAATGCCCTTCACTGATGACATACTGTGTAAACCATGGTAAGATTTATTGCTGACAGCACAGGAGTGGAGTACTTATCAACCAAAGGTATCAAACTCCTTGACTACAGGTAGTTCAGCCAAGTGCTTTGCCCACAACAGGTCAGTCCTGTAGGACTCATCAATGGAGGGAACTTTAACTCTGAATCAAGTCACATATTTAGATGAAGCCTGGTATGTGGGGAAGAACAATTTTGTTTATTAAATATAACAACTATAGGACATCTTTAAGCTTGTTAGACAATATTAGTTTGGTAGTTCGAGACTTCAAAGAAGGAGAGCAGGATGCCTCAGAGCTTTTCTTTTGAGACCAAAATTTTATGTTTCCTAGCAAATGGTCATAATCTACAAGGCAAACTCAGAAATTCTCCAGCCTCTGGAAGTTGAACCATTTCTATTCCTTCCTTGACATCTGTTTCAGAGTATCTTGAAAATACCATGTCAATCTCCATTTCTAATTGCTCTCACCTCAGGTGTAGACTTGCTTTTTATAGTAAATTTTAATTATTTATTTATTTTGTTAGTAGAAGCTAATATGTGATGAATTTTGTTTGGTTGGTGCTATTAGCCACTTGATGTGGACTAGCTAGTTTGTCTTTCTTAATTTCACAATGGAGCAATTAATTTAACTAATTTATACATGGGGTAATTATAATCCAAAGAGGGGAACTACTTGCCAAAATTCTGACAGCCAATAACAACAATATGCCCTGCTAACACTGCTTTGCACAGAGACAGATGACAAAAAGTTTACAAAGATATAAAAAAGAAATTAGGAGACTTATAAGTACCACACATGAAATTAAACAAAGTGATGCTATAGAGCGTCACTTGAAGTAATGGTAATTTTCTTTAGGTGGTTAAGGACATTCTAAGAAGTAGCACAGGGTCTGCAACTTGGGTAATATAAAGATGCCCAGAGAGGGTTAAGAGTTCATTCTTATAGAAGGACAAAATTTCAAGGCCTTAAAGGGGAAAGGATCCCAGTGCACATGAGCAAAGAGAAAGAAGAAAAGGGCAATGCAGAAATTGCACAATGTTAAGAAAGGAAGTACAGGAGGAGGGTAGCAAGACTGTAACTTAGTAGGGTGTTTACATTTTAGTGGAAACCAACAACCTGGCTCTATATGGCATTTTTCATGGTTCAAACACTATTCTAACACCTTCATGTATAACTGCTTCATCTTCACAACTCTTGTATGAGAGTACTGTTATTGCTCCTTCCACTTGTCAGATGAGAAAAGCGAAGTCTGGAGAGTAAGGTCACTAGGAAGAGGAATGTAGTGGTCAATGACTGGAACATCTTAGCTGGATAATAATATGATCTAATTTGTTCTTAAGAAATGTCTCAAGACCTGAGACTTTGGTGATAGAAAGCAACTGCTTTGAGGTTATGTGGAGACTAGATTGGGGGGCTGTGGAGAATTAAACAGATAAATTAGCAGAATGGGTTGGTGCTATTTGCCTCCTTAGGGTATTATGGATGAAGCAGGAAATGGAACTCAAGGGCTTGTGTATATTTTTTTATTGCTACTGGAGGGAACAGAGGTGGTGGAATAATGTGGTAAATAAACAATGATTCTTAGGCTTCTTATTGGAATAGCAACCTGGATCCTCACAATGTTAAACATGACTGAACAAAAGGGATGACTGGGAGAGAAGATCAGGATGGAATGACTTGGTGGTGTTAAAATAACGACACTTATTGAATACCCAAGGAGCCAGGCCAAGTAGAGGATGAGCTTGTGAAGGCTGGCCCTTACTGGAGAGCTTATAAAATCTTTTTTGTGTGCAAAAACCAAAGGAGTTGGGGAAGGTATATATGTTTCTATAAGTAAATATAGGATCAAAGTTTTGGTTTGTTGTGATAGAAACCTGAGCAGGGAGTTTCTGGTTTTTGTTTAAATTTTTGTTAGGGATTCTTTTTTTTTTTTTTTTTTTTTTTTTCAGAACTAAATGTTTAAGTTTCTGATAAACTGCCCTCCCCTTATGTCATTAGAAGCAGAAGTTCATGGCTTGGCATTTTCTTTTGGACTTTTTTGGGACCTGGCATCTTACATTCTAGATTTTATTGTTTCTGGCAGCCATCAGAACACTTCTGCAGAAGTTCAAGTAGACTGTTGTTTTAAAGCATATTCAACTTCTTTTGCCAATGAGAATAGGAAGGGTATAAAGCGAAAACAAACTTCTAAAAGATGACAGCTGCCCAAACACATGTGGCATGTTCAAAGAAAGTTTAATCCAAGCATATTTAAAATGGACAGTTCTGTGTGCTTCACAGCATCGATAGACTGACAACTGCTTTTACTAAGTCCCAATGTGTAGTTTTGTTTACTCATGTCTGTGAAATTCTCCCTTTGACCTGGATTTATTCTCTAAACATTTAACAAAATTTCAGCATGATATAGGTGTGGTTTTTTGACTTGCCTTACATTATCTGCTCTTCCCTATAGAAAGTAGAGATTGGGTTGACTTTTCTTCCTGAACTCCAAATAGAAATGCACTTTGAAGTGAAAGTTAGGAAGGAAAG
>NW_008360322.1:7948568-7991350 GCF_000622305.1 Nannospalax galili | reverse complement strand
TCCAGGGATAGTTCCATCAATTATAAGATGTGCTTGTTTAAATATTGTTATTTAAATAATGTAATTGGAATGCATCTTATGATTATAATTGGCAATGTGATTTTGTTTCTTGGTTATACATAGAATAACAATGTGCTTTACAATTGATGACATTTTGTATTACTGAAAATCCATAGTTAACAGGGATAACATGTAATAAATGATTGAGGACCAATGTGTACAGAGGGGAAATGAATAGTCTCCTGTCTATATTGGAATTAGTGATATAAATGAGACGTGCTGGTTGGATATTCCTTGACTGTGATGACTTTTGGAATATCACCTTTTCTTAGTGATCCACAAAGCAATATTTTCACCATGGCATATGTTATTTTCTTAAAATATTTATATTAACTCTTCTTAGGTGTTAATCCTAAGGAGTTCTATTTGAACTTGCATGCTGTAGAATTTATTCTACTTTACCTTTATAAAAAATTTCTAATAACTGGCCACATGAAAGAAAACATAAATAAAATGTTCTAATTCTATTCTAGCGCTAGAATGATCTTTGCTAATTAGACATTCAAGAATTATGGCCCCATTTGGGGTTGTTGAAACATACAATTAAGGGATTTATCTTATAAGTCCAACATTTAAGAACACTCTCCTCTTACTAATTCATTTCTAAAACCCATGATTTACAGTTAGAACTTAATAAAAGCAATTTGACAAATAGAAACATTTGGATCAGGTAAGACATTTGTCAATATCAGATTTATAGGTTACAGTCTTTGCCCAAGTTGTGCTACCATTTTGGACCCTTGGCATGCAGCTCATCAATCTGCCTATAAATGGACAGTCCTATTTCGAAGGTGACAGTCTATTTGTGGTAGTGCAGTCAGTTAGCAAAGCTGTCTGTGAAATATACCAGAGAGGAAGAGGTTAGAGGCAGGGGTATAAATTGCTAGGATCCTAGGAAAAGCTCAACGTGCAGAACTGAGCTAGCTTTTATTCTACCTTTTAAGATGACAAAAGCATTTCCTGGACACCCTCCTCTGCACACATGCTAATTACTGGCTTGGAAATTTATTTACAGATATACTCCTGCAACAGGGTGACTGGAAAAAGAACTTCAGGGAATAATTTCTATATGATGTTCTGCCCACTTTACATTATATGACATGGTTGATAGATTTTATATATGCTATTTTTTTAAAAAAAAAATTGGTACTATTTTTCATGGATTATGTTGATTTTCACTCACATATTCCTGGCCAGCAGTTATATAAAGGAAGAAGTAGGGCCCTTTGTGATATGTTGAAAAGTGATTAGTCTGATAATACTAAGAAGAGAGATGGGAGATGAGAGCTGAAAGAAACTTCCTGTATTTTGGCTGAGGTGAGCTCCATATAATGGAGGTTGTCTAAGGACAAAATAAAAATACTGTTCTCTGCCCTCAAAATTCTGTGTAGACTTGGCCATTCAGCAATTTAAGAATTTTTAGTAATGAATAAAAACATCTCATTCTTCAGTTACTAATGATATAACTAAGGGATCACATCACTTCAGAGATGAAGTGGTAAATGATGTTTGCTATAGCTAAAAAAAGTGATTCGTACATAGGCACTAAGCTGAAGACAAGGAAAAATGACCTACATCTGAGACCTCAAATTGGTGAATGCTTTGATCTAGTGAGCCTGAATTTCTTCAAATATAAATCAGGAGTTGGGAGAAAATAACTCCAGAAACTAAGTCCTTACAACTTTCTGCCTGCAGACTTGAATTCTATTTGCCATTTTTCAGTTTTATAAACTTTGGTAATTATTTCCATCCGAACCATCATTGTCTTGGTGTATTCCATACCACTGAGATAGTAATAGCATTATTCATCATTAAAGATATGTGGCATGTGTTGAAAGAATGCCAGATACCTACATGAGACCAACTTCGAGTGGCAGTATGTGATTACCATGTTTTCAATTTTAGGTTTTCTTGAGTGAAATTATACTAAGGATTTTGCTGAAGTTGTGTGGTTTTATCCTTTTGCAATCTTATCTTTTAGTATAATTAATAATGACACAGTATATTTAGAATATTAACTTTACTAATAATCTTCCTGACTGCCTTATAGACTTTTTCTTCCCATCTGTGATTTAAAAATGATACTGAAGTTGGGGCTGGAGAGATGGCTCAGTGGTTAAGAACACTGGCTGTTCATACAGAAGTCCTGAGTTCAAATACCAGCACCCACATGCCAACTAACAACTGTCCATAACTCCAGTTCCAGGAGATCCGATGGCCTTTTCTGTCCTCCACAGGCATTGCATGACACAAGTGCACTTATATACATGTAGGCAATACACTCATACACATTAAATAAAAATAAAGTTTTCTAAAAAATGATAATGATGTTTTAAGCACAGTGAAAGATTTAGATGATTGGATGACAAGTAAAGAAATCATGGAAATAAAAAAAATTCAATATTCCTCTCCCTGGTTAAATATGATGGTCAGTCTTGAGGCAATATAGATAGGAGGCTTCATGATGATTTGTAGGATCCTGGTGCTGATGTGGCTCAGGCTCACACAATCTTGAACACACACATGCAGGGATCTTAGTCAGGGGAATATTTATTAAATAAATGAAGCACAGTCACAACTGAGTCTGGGAGAAATGGAGGAAGTGCGTGTCAGCTGGAATAGGAGGGGCTCGACTGTAAGAGCCCTACATATAAGGGGCTACATGACCATATGGAAACAGAGTCCTATAAGCTCCTGGTACCCTGCTCAAATGATTCTATGGCAATGGTAACAGCATACACAAGCCCCATACAATCTCAGTAGACAAAAACCCAGTATAGAACTGGGAAAATGAACAGCAGACCCTACTCTTAGCTAAAGAAATATTGACAACTGATTATTGCTAGTTGAGGAAGAGCTGATCTTCCTAAAACAAGGGACTCTAGGTAGGCTGACTAGACCTCAGTGGATGGACTTGCACTGGGGAACGTCTGGGGATATTGACTTGACACGGTAGGCCTCAACATGGTTTACAGAGTATATGGGTTCCAGTGGCAGGCTACTGGTGGGGACAGGGGTATAAAGATGTTTAAGATTGTTTGAGATATTCTATATGAAATTCACAAAAATTCAATAAAAACAATTTTAAAAAGAAGAAAGATTCTTTTAAAAAGAAAAAAATTCAGCATCACAGAAATCCTGGATACTGTAGAATCTGTTGAAACTACCTTTAAAAATTCATCAGTATTTTGACAGCATGCACAAGACCCATGCAAACTCAAATCAGATAGAAACCCAGCAGAGAAGTGGGGAAATGGCTAAGAAGTCCCAGTCTTAGCCAAAGAATTGTTAGCAATTGATCAACGTGGGGTGAAGGAGAGCTGGTTTTCTTTAATGGAGTAATTCTAGATAGGTTCACCAGGCTCCAGTAGATGGACTTTTACAGAAGGACATTTGGAGACACAAACTTGACTCAATAAGCCTTAACTTATATGAAAAAATGCATGAAATATGGCAGGGGTCTATTGGGAAGTGCAGATAGGGCAGGGAATCTAAACATGATCAAGATATATTGTATGACATGCAGAAAAAATTCAATTAAAAATAAAACATAACTCTTAGAAAACTACAAATGAACCTACCATTTGACCCAGTTATACCACTCCTTGGCATATACCCAAAGAACTTGTCCTGTTGCAGAGACACTTGTACATCCATGTTTGTTGCTGCTCTTTTCACAATAGCTAAGAGATGGAAGCAACCTAGGTGTCCCTCAATTGATGAGTGGATAATGAAAATGTGGTTCATATATACGATGGAGTTTTACTCAGCAGTAAAGAAAGATGAAATCATGAAATTTGCAGGTAAATGGATGGAACTAGAATCTGTTATACTAAGTGAAGTAACACAATCTCAGAAAAAAAATCGACATATGTTCTCCCTCATATGTGGATCCTAGGATCAGACTCTGATAAATAAGTATGCAAACAGACATAACTGCAGGAACCAGGACAAGGGTAAGGAAACAGTGAGGTAAAGGAAAAGAAATAACCTGAAGGAGAAGAATAGTAGGCAACAGACCTTAAGAAGGGAGATATGGATAAAAATTGGGTCAGATTAGGGGAGGGGGGAGGGAAGGGGATATGAGGAACCTAGGGGATAAGGAGAAAGAAACAGTTCAACAGAGGTAGGATCATGGGAGCAAGGGTATTAGTAAGGAAGAAAGGGGGGGAAGTGCAGGCACCTTAAGTGGGAAAACCATGATAGAGGGGGGAGATGATACAAGAGAGAAACAATGCCTAGCTAGTCACGAAAACCAGAGGGAACCATATTATTCCATAAATCTACTGACAAATTATACATAAAAGATCAAGAAAAATATCTCTAGATAAGGTTTATTCGAGACCAACTGGTCATTACCCAAGATTTATCTGCAAGACACACAGTAATTAAAAATGCCAGAATGGTGTAACTAACCTTCTTGGATGTTTAACAGACATACCTTGAGATCTATACTAATTGGGTCAGAGGGATTCAAAGGACACTTTTTGCTCCTTGCCCTCCTGGGTCGATTAGTTCCCAGGGACTATGAGCATCACGCAAAATGTCCTATAATGGTGGTGGGTCATCTGGCCTCTTGATCAAGGAAGCTGAGGAGACCCCACCAGATGGACTTGAGCCAGTGTCCAGTCTATAAAGAGGAGGGTCAACACGGAGGAATCATTTTCTCCATGCTTCCAAGAGGAGCCAACAATGGTCGAGCAGGACCTTTGACTTATCCTCACATGGATGGAGCTGATAAAAGAAAGGAGCCAGGGGCTCCTCCCAACCCCATGGGACCCCTGAGGAACAAATCCTCTAACGACCTCAAGAGTAAAAACAAATCAGTTTATCTGGTCCAATGGTATGTCCTTAAACACCCAAAAGGGAAGTATAACCAAAGATTAAAGGGGCCAACATAATATCATAAGAGCATACATATACATAACTAAAAGTTACTCAACAAACAACAAAGCCAGACAGGCGATACCTTCAGTCGAGTTGTTGGCTAGGATAGATAAAGGCTCTTCCAGACAGTAACCCAACATACTACTGGAAAAATGAACAGCAGACCCCAATTCTATCCAAAGGAATACTGACAATGGATTGCCGTAGATGAGGAACAGCTGACCCTCCTGGAACAGGGACCTCTGGCTGACTAGATTTACCAGAAGGGCAGACAGGGGGAATGGATGAGGGTGCTGACAACACAGTGGACAGTGACAGAGATGGCAGAGTATGGAGCCTCTAGTGGGAGAGGAAGGCTGTCTATCTGACGAGTTTGTATTCATGCTCAGATGCCGAGGAGCTCAGAAGGTGGGCGACTGGGACCAGTGATAGTCATGTATATAGAGATTAGAAATGCATGTGCAAACATCCAATGTCAATTGCATTGAAAAAGAATTTTTCTATATGAAACTGTGTATTTTAATAATGAAATGGAGATCTTTTTAAAGGTTAAAACATCATTTAATTTATGTCTTATAGGGTTTATACTGAGTACAATATTGTATAACTGTAATAATTCAACTGTAAACCTAAAAATTTACAGCCAAATTTGAAAGAGATGCATCCTACCTCAGGAAAACGTTATTGAATATGTCAATTGTGTTGTAATGATATGCTTCTTCTAAGTATGTTGTTATTAAATAAATCATTTTTAAAAATTAAAAAAAAATAAAAAAATAAAACATAAAAATTAATCAGTAGCCTGTTCAAAGTCTAAGGGTTTCTGTAAAATTATTTTCCTAATTTTATAATTAATGAAGATGAAGTCATCATAATTTCATCCCCATGTGCCTTAGAAACTAATGTCTAAAATTCAAACAAAAAAGCTAACTCAAAGGCTGAACAAGTCACAGAGAAAATGTGTTTTCTTTGGTTGTCATGATGCACTAGATGGATTTAGAATTAGTTATCTGTTCTTTCTGAACATACATGTCTCTCTAGAATTTGTTGCTCAAATCACCAACATAATGTTATGATATGGACGTGCTTTGGGGATGACTTGGTGGTGAGAGTGGAGCCCTCCCGAATTAAATTAGTTTCATTATAAAGAGGTTACAACTGTCTCCTTTACTTATTTTGTGTCAGGACATAGTGAGAAGGCGGTGTCCTTGGATGAGATAGATCTGGCATCTTGATCACGGACTTCCTAGCTTTCAGAAGTGTGTGAAATAAATATCTGTTATCTATAAACTTCCCAGTTTGTGACATTTGATTATAACAACCTAAAGAGATGGAAACATTTATATGCTTCTAAATTAAGACATTTTACACTTTCTTTTTCAAAATGAATCCCCATGGGCTGCTCTCTGACAGAGCCAAGCGGCAGCTGGCCTGTGTTCAGCTAACCCCAGCTGTGGTGTGCACCTTTTTCTGCTGTTGTAGCTGTCCTAACTCCGCTATTGTGACCACTGGATCATTTTGATCATTCATCTATATCACCCACTAATTTGCTATGTTCTTTTTATATGTATTTTGGCTTGCATGATGGACCAAGACAGTATTTCTTTTTTATGTTTAGTTTTAAGGATTTCTTCATGTTTAGCTTCTGCTTTCCATTTACATTGTACAGGGCGAAGGTTGTCCTTCAGTGAGGCCTGCATTTTAAATTGAAACTTCTATAATGTAGTAAGTGATAAGGACTTAAATTTTGATGATTTTTTGGGGTCTTAACCAATGACTGTCTCTAAAGCACTGCTAATGGCAATCTAGCTCCAGGTGGTACTGAAGTGATTCATTCCAGCATGCTTTGCGTGTTCCTATGCCTGTGTGTGTGTGTGTGTGTGTGTGTGTGTGTGTGCGTGTGCTTGCATGCGTGCGTGCACGTGTGCATGTGTGTGTGTGTGTGTGTGTGTGTGTGTGTGTGTGTATGTGCCTTGTATCTGTGTGCGTGTACAGGTCAGAGGTTCATATATCAGGTGTTTTTTTTCAATTTTTCTCCACCTTAGTTTTTGAGACAGGGTATCTCTCTCTCTGTCTCTGAACCTGAAGCTCACTGATTTTGCTGCACTGACAGGCCAGCAAGCCCAGGGACCCTCCTCTCTCTGCTTCCCCAGCACTGTGATTATAGGTGTACCTGGGTTTTACACTGGTACTGGAGCCTTGAACTCTGGTCATCATGCGTACACAAGTTCTTTATCAGCCTGAGTCATCTGCCCAATCCTGCAACATGATTTCCAATAACTTTCTATAGTGTCTAAAAACCTTGAATAAGAATTTTGTTTGTTAGCAAGCCCGCAGAACCTGTGTTCTACCTTAAATGAGTGCCTGTTCAGGGAACCACAAATAAAGAAAATACCTTGGGGTGTGGTTACTGGTGTGGATACCAAATTTTAGTGTATCAACTTATGGATCTATAGATATGTAACTAACAGCTATTCTGCATTCAGCCCTTTAGTTAAATCCTGGTATCCTGATGCAATGAAAAGAGAAGTACTTTATTTCTTAGGTATAAGAGAAAGAGAAACTGTTGAAGTGAGATTTTTAACTTTTTAAATAAGAATTTCTGAATGACCCTATGACAAAGCCAACGGTTTATGAGATGTTTGAATTTCAAAAGCTAGATTCAGATTTCCCTTGCTGCTCGTTTTAGGCTTTCTATAGTATTTACCTTTTATTGAGGGCACAGTTTTAGTTTTCAGCAACTAAAACAGCACCAAATGATAAGCTCCGTTGGTTTTGCAGTACAGAAGAGCTCTCTTTTCATTTTTCTCCTTTACAAATGGACAGAGCAAAGTGAATGTCTGTACAACTCAGCTTATTGTTTTAGTCAGTTATGAAACATAGAGAGAAAAAAACAAAAATGTAATAAAACCCAGGGACCCTCCTCTCTCTGCTTCCCCAGCACTGTGATTATAGGTGTACCTGGGTTTTACACTGGTACTGGAGTCACCTCTGTCAAACAAGACTGCCTTGCTTATGTTATCTCACACTGATCTACTGGTTCTTTAAAATCATCAGCACTCTATGCAGGGACTAATCCTTTTCAACCAGTCTCTTAGGCCATCATTTTAATCTTGGGCTCATGGCATTCTTTTATCCAGCTATTCACTTCACCTCTGAATTTATAGTTATCAGATATATAAAAGTGACCCAGAGGCCTGGCCATTGTAATGGAATTGGAGGATTTGGTGCTGAGTTCATCAAGACTTCTTTCTCTATAAAATTCACTTCTATCTCTGGTTGCAAATAAATTTAGTTATAAATATTAAATATTCCTTCGGGGATAGGCAAAATTAAAGTTGGGTCATTGGTTCTTCATTGATTATATAAACACTTTTATACAGAGAAATATTTTCCAGTAATTAATTTCTTTGCCCTCTAGTATTTGAAAGAAAAGCATAAACAGAGATCCAACAGGGAACAGCTTAAGGAAAAGAAGTGTGTACCAAAGACTTGGAGAGAATATGTAGGGATCTGTTACTCTCCTGACATTTTAAGTCAGATTTCCTGGAAATAATTATGCCTTCATCCCTTCATTTTACTTTTTCAAGTGATATTTTCTGTGCCCACCCTGAGTGCATTGGTGTGAGCTGCATCTGTGGTTTTAGGACCTGCATTTCTTCCATTATCTTGGCCTGAAGAAAGTGAAAGCTAGTCAGTCCTAGCCCTTTGGTATGCACACATCGCTTCTGCACATTTCATCAAAAAGGAAGCAAGAAGAATATTCCTTTGTTCGAGAAACCTATTATGCCTTCAGATAGTTGTAATTACACCTGACAATCTTCATCTTAAAGAAGAAAATGTTTTGAGGAAAACATCAAAGTAAAATATAGTTAAGTGACAAGCACCTTGAATTTAAGGAAACTGTAAACAAAATAGTTAGGAAGCATCTCAAAAACTAATTAGAATTTCATCTCTTCTGAATAGTTACCAGCAATGACAAACAAGAAGCTACTGGGATGCCATATTTCTGCCACTCCATCAACTTTCTCCAGTGCTGTGTAGCCAGTCGTTCTAGAGGCCAGATCTAGGTAAAACCCAGCAGGGACTTAGTTTGTGCCATAAAGGGCACAGTTCTATTCAAACTTTGCTGCTGACGTTGGCTATACCATACCTTTGCTGCTTTGCAAATTTCAGATCATTCTGAAATTCGTAATTGTGTCCCAACAATATAATTTCTGCATTTTGTAACTTTAAGGTACAAAGGTTTTCAGTACCCAGAGTTGCTTTGTAATACAAAGCCAAGGTTCTTCCATTCATTTGAATTTCTACTACACTGGAATGGGGTTTTTGAACACACTGACATTGTACTGGAAGGAGTTATTTTTCAGGAACTGGTAAAGACAACTTAGGGAAGTTCCTCAAGGAATCTATTTTAATAGGAACCATTTGGAGATCATCCTTCCCAGCACAATTACAATTGTGGCAGAAAATTCAATGCCAAATAGTGTCACAATGTGAAATAGTGATAATGTGAAAAAAATCATGATCTTATAAAAGAAGTCACTATATTTTAAATATTTAAGAGTTTACTTTACCAGTCCTTAAGATATCTCAGGAAATTCTTAACCCAACTATAGTTATAATGTATTATGAAAAATGCTGAAATTTTTGAAGGCAAAGCGTTTTCAACATGAAAATGATGACAGTGTGAGGTAATGCTTGCATTGCTACCTAATCATTATACAATACATATGTACTTCAAAACATAATGTTGTCTATAATAAATACAGTAATTTGATGTCAATTTAAGTAAAGTATAAAATACTACTTATATGTGCGAAGCCCTATTTAGACTACACACAAAATTTATTTTATTTCTTTGTAATTTGCTATGTGGTTCACCAATGGTCCAGGACCACAGATTGGAAATTGCTGAGATAAAATTTCAAATGAGCACAGAGGTTCCTTCAGAAGCAGAATTGTATTGCATTTATTTTTATTATAAAAGTGTATGGGTGCTGCCAGAGTTGGGGTCTCTTGTGCTATAAGAGAAAACATATAATATATTTTTATGTGAATTTATTACAGTTGATATCTTGGGAGTGGGGATGGAGAAACTTACAGAGATTAACGCCAGGCACCCATCACCCAGCTCTGTGGTGGGCTGCCACCATTCCAAAGCACTTCCACACCCACCCACAGTCTCTGTTAACTTTTGCCCATGCATCTTGGGCCCACAGTCTCTTTCCAGGTCGGTAAATGCCCCCTAATGTGATGTGGGTGAGATGCTGGGCCATCTTTTTCTCGAGGCCTGCCGCCACCCGTTGCGGCTTCCATCCTAAGATGGCTCCACAAGCCCAGTCTTCTGAGGCTAACTCTCCAAAGTCAGTTCTCTGCAGCAGGCCCCACCCCTTGGAAGAACCAGGGTCCCAGGGGGACATGCACTACCCCTTTCCTCCACTCTTACAATCTTTCTATCAATCTTCTGCTAAGGTCCCTGAGCCTTGGAGGGGGTGACAGATGTAGGGCGATCGATCTCTCTTATATCATGTTGAGATAGTGATTTCTTGGGCCTCCCCATTATTTGTCTTTAAGCCACGGCCGTTGATCTATCTCAGTGGTTTATTCTACTATAAAGACAAATGGAAGGAAGTAGACACATTCAAACAAACATGAACATAAATAAAAATGCCTAGAAGATATCCCAGTAAGGTGTACTATTTTCATTAAACAGTATACTTGTGATGGCTTACCCATTGGGGCCTGTAGCCTTTCTTGACACACAGCGTTGGCCGGCTCTATGGCACCAGATATGTGTTCCACACCTAGGAGTCGGCCTTATCCAATTAGAAATTTGTCAGTTGTACATTTGCGGGTTGAGCCATTATTGCACTTGCAGGCATTGCTTGGATGTCTTTTGTAAACTGTTCTTCTGGTTTTAAAGCCTTCCAGAAATGCCTTAAGACTGATTTGGCTTTCTATCAGTTTTTTCTCTGGGAATTTGGGCTTGACATAAGTCTTGCCACATTTGTCTTTGAGTAACTCAAGTGGACCATTTCTTCAGTCTGGCTTTTCTTATATCTCTTACAGAGTGTTCTGTTGTTTTACGGACACATTTTACATGCTGGTCAGATTCATTTAGATTTGCCAAAGCCTGTCTCACTTCACAAAGATCCTGTCCCTTTAAAGGGCTTAGTAAAACCATTAAAGCCCCATACCGTTTTCAAGGTCCCAGTTGAATTAAGCTTTCCTTCATATCTCTGGTGAACATAGTCTTATCTGACCCAGTGAACTGGACATCAAATATTGTTTTTCTCATGCATAGTTCTCTCAGTAATTCCTGCCCCTCCTTTATAGTCCTCAAGCCCCTGATAACCATGTTTGTCTCCCTTGGTGACAACCATGTATCTTTAATGCCTTCAACCAAACATCCCATTAAGGACTATTCCCCCCTGCATTGGCCTAGGTTAAACAGGCTATATCGCAAGGATGGATGGGTGGTTATATAACTCAGCTGTGAAGCTTCTGAAGGACTTAGACTGACGTCATTTGCTCCCATGTCCCATACTTTCACAAGCCATGTGGCCAGGGGCTCTCTGATTGTTTGCTTGTACGTTTGTCCTAGTTTTAACAGTTCTAGTATGGACTACTTCCTAGCTACAGCACTATTAGCTTCTTTTTCCTTTTATATCAATGGTTGAATCTGAGGGGCAGCCTTAGCTACTTTTATTTATATGTCATTTTCTTTTTTACTGTTAGCTGTCTTTTCCTCTGAATCTTTGGACCTAACACAAATTAAAGTGTCCTGTTTTTTTTTTTTTTTTCCTCGCTCAAGCTCTGCAACTGGATTTGCCAGGACCACCCTAGCCTTTTCAGCTTCCCCTGCCTGGGACATATCTTTTATTATACAAAGTGGCCACGTCTCCTCTCTGGGCACTCTGTTTGGGTCCAGAGCCAATAAAAGATTTTCTAGCCTCTTGATAACCTTTAACAAATCTTCACATACCCACAACATATCCCTATATTTACAACATAGCTATGGCCCACATTTTTGCGTGGATGGCTTCTTTTTAGTGACAGATTTTATAATCTATTGTATAACCAACGTGACTATTGCTAACCTCATTAAGAATATGGGGTTTAATTGCCCTCTCCCCTGGGTTCCTGGCAGCTCCTTCTGGATTTGGGAATCAGAGCCCAGCTGACCTGCCACAGAGGCAGTGGGCACAGAACTGCTTTCCCAAACCCACATTCCAAAGGCTCTGGTTCATTTATCCTGCTGACTACACCAGAGTTCTCTCAGGGTCTCTTGTGCTATCAGACAAATCATATAATACATTTTATGTGAAATTATTATAGTTTATATCTGGAGGGGTGGAGAACCTTATAGAGACTAATGCCCGGCACCCAGCACCCAGCTCTGCATGGTGGGCCACCACTACAGATCACTTCCACACCTACCCACAGTCTGTGTTAACTTTTGCCCATGCATCTTGGGCCTGCAGTCTCATTCAAGATTGGTAAATGCCCCCTCTAGTGAAGGGGGTGAGATGCTGGGGCTATTTGTTTCTCCACGCCCGCCTCTGAGCATTATCCACACCCACTGGTGCACATTCCTGGCAGCTCCTGTCTTCTGTCCCAAGATGGCACCACAAGCCCCTCCTTCTGTAGCTAACTCTCCACAATCTATTCTCCACAGCAGGCCCCACCCCTTGGAGAAGCCAGGACCCCTGAGGAACAATGGAAAAGTGATGCATATTAAAATGGTCTATGCATGCACTAGCTCTAATCAAAGAATGAGGCCACTTAACATGAAGAAACAGTAGAAATGTATGCAAACAGACTCTCCTGCCTACAGTTCATAGTACTTGCACAGGGATCAGTGACTAGAAGTTATGTAAGACATACATTTTTGGAATCACTAGATAAAATTTTATTATGGAAATTTAGAAACAAAAGAAAGTAAAAAGCACAACAGACTGCCATCTACACATCAGATGGCTTCAGTAATGACCATTTTGCAATCTTGTTTTATCTATCTTCTTCATTGTTTAATTATTTTGTAAACAAACCTGAGGTAGCTTAAATTCTTAGGAATTTATTTCTAATAGATACTGACTATGTTAATACCTACCTTACCATTATCAGAAACAGACAATAGTGAAAACATCATCTGATAACCAGTTCACTTCATATTTTTTTCAGTCATAAAAAAATCTACCTTTACAGTTTGTCCAAATTAAAACACAACAATAAACAGAACTTGGTTAACATTTGTAAGTTTTTCCTTCTATATTAGTTTAATTTGTTACTAAACAGACTAGAAATTAGCAGATTTTTTCAGACTTTGAATTTGAGATACCACTTACTAATTTCCCTCCAACTCATCCATTTCCTGTTAAATATATAACTGAAGTCTTAAATGATCCAGTGTCACTTTTAAAGCAAATCTTCAAATGATATTTGAGGTGATGTGGTGAATATTCCAGGACATCACAACAGGAGGAGGATGGTCCACTTTTAGTTGGGTGACTGCAGTGCTGTGCAGCCTGGGTTCATCCCCTGCCTTTTGCTAGAGATTGCCCACTGGTCATTGCCAAGATCTGTTCTTCTCTTTGAAGTCACATAATCATGGCTTAAAATGTTTTAGCTTTTTATTTATTTTTATTTTATGTGTATGAATGTATTGCCTGCATATGTGTAAGTGCACTCATGTCCTACAATGTCCACAGAGGACAGAAGAGGGCATCAGAGCCCCTCAAACTGGAGTTATGGATGGTTGTTACCTGCCATGTGGGTGCTGGGATTCAAACCCAGGTCTTCTGCAAGAATAGTCAGTGCTCTTAACCACTAAGCCATCTCTCGAGCCCCCCAGAATCATGATCATGGGTCTCTCTGCAGCCCCAGCTGGCCTGCAACTCACTATGTAAACGGGGCTGGCTTTGAACTCACAAAGATCCATCTGCCTCTGCCTCCTGAGTGCTGGGATTAAAGGGAGGAATCCCATGCCCAGTCAGAATCATGATTTTTAATCGTAAGCAATTTATATCTGAAATTCTTCGATAAAGAACAACTTTCCTCAAGGAACATTGCTGTTTCCAAATGTAGTTTGTGTGAGAATGGTAGAATAAAGACTTGACTACTTGCCTTAAGTTATTAATTTGAAGAATAAGAAGTTGCTATTTAAGTGACTTCAAAGTTGAGCAATTATTTTGAAAGAAATATTTAGTGTGCTCTGGTTAGTCATAAATGTAATCTTTTCTGAGTCTTAAACAGCCCTCTTACTAATCAAAGCTTGTAAGCTCTTGTGACTTTTTCATGTGACTCCAATAGTCTTTTCATCATGTCTTGCTTTTTTGGTACAAAATATCCCAGGCTCATTTAGAATATTAGAAGACCTAGGAATACCTATTTGTCCAGAGATATTTTGTTCTTTTAGAAAGAAATGCTAACTTGGTTCTAAATAAGCATTCTAAGGTTGCCCATAGTTCAGGAATTATTGTTTCTTTTGCCACTTTTTGGTGGACAGGACTTGAAAGTACATACTTCTATTTACTGAGAAAATGTTTCATGAGTCAATAGTGATGTTGGCAATCTGATTTTTATATTATATTGTATGTATTTAAAATTTCTGATTTAAACATATTTTAAAATATTATAAATTCCTTATTAACTTAATACATGGATATAATGGATTTAGATCATATCAACCCTCCATATTCTGTCCCCTTTCCAGCTCCTCACCATACCCCTTCACATCTCCCTTCCAACTTAGTGCCCTCATCTTTATAAAAATTATCTATATCTTTTAGAATTTCATATGTAAGTTATGTATTTACATCATTTCCACCCTTCCCTCTATGCCCTCCAACTCCTCTCAAGCCCTCCCCCTACCCTGTCAAATTCAAATTCATGACCTCTTCATTAATCATCATTGTTACAAATATATGTGTATACACACACACACACACACACAGACACACACACAATCACACATTTCTAGCACACTGAATCCATTAAGTGTTTGTATGTATACATGTTTATGGCTGGCCATTTCACATTGGATGACCTATCAAAGGAGAAAACTGGTTCTCCTCTCAGCAGCCTGTAGACCTACATCTAGAGGTGGGACCTGTTGAAATTTCTCAAGTAATGTTGTCATTATGCTGGTCTTGTTGAGATTTTGCGGGCACAGCTTCCCTGGCAGGTCTAGATTACACTATCTAGCAGCAGGTGGCCCATACCTCTGTCTCTTAACAATCTTTCTGCCCGCCCTCCCTTTTCAGCAATGTTCTCCAAACCTTAGGTGTAGGGGTTGTGTTGTAGATGGTAGATGTATGAATTGGGGTTGGGCAACCTATGGTCATTTATTCTATGCATTTTGACTAGTTGTGGATCTCTGCAAGATTCTCCATCTTCTACAAAAAGTAACAACTTTGATGAGTGGTGAGAGCTACATTTACCTGTTGGTATAAGGATAAATATTTTAAAATAGTTGGAAATTATTTTGGTTTAGGAAAATAGCAGTAGCAGGTTCTCCTCTAGGGTCTATGATGACTACAGCAGTTATTTACTAGATTTTATAATCCACTGAGTCAGAATTTCATGTATCCCAGGCAATTCTTGAACTTCTGTAGCTGATGATGATCCTCTTGTCTCTGTCTTCCAAGTGCAGGCATTGCAGGTATGCACCACTGTAGCCTCATAAATTATCTGAGCTTTGTGTTGAGCCTTCTTTCCCTTAGTTTGAAGACTTTGCTTCCTAATAGGGTTAATATGCTTACTTAGACTTTTTATCCTATGCATACTCATAATGCCTTCTAAACAATGCCAAGATTTCTACTAATAAAGCACTTTAAGGGTTCTTCTGATTACTTTCATCCTTGGGACATATCCTAAGAGGACTATATAATAAAAATACCGTTTTCAAATAGATTTCCCGTGTGATCCAGCCATACCACTCTTTGACATATCCCCAAAGGACTCTATGTCCTACTACAGAAATACCTGTTCATCCGTGTTCATTGCTGTTTTATTCACAATAGTCAGGAAATAGAAACAACCTGAGTGTCCATCAACTGTTGGATGGGTAATGAAAATATGATAAAGTTATACTAGAATATTATTCAGCTGTTAAGAAAACTTAATTTGTGAAATTTGAAGGTAAATGGTTGGAACTGGAAATAATCTTAAGTGAGGTAACCCAGACCCAGAAAGACAAATGTCACATAGTCTCTCACACAAGTGCTGTGTCCAAAGAAGTATATCCTGTCTTCAGCAATAGGGTCTTACCTTCAAGTTCTGGGAGGTAAGCAAGGGTTGTGGCAATAGCTTGTCTTATACTGGGAGTCTCTTGAACTACTATGACCAACAACTCATAGGGAGGTTTCTCCTGTCTGGCACTATGTTTCATGTTATATAACCTTGCAATGGACCTGGAACTGACTTATATGCCTCTTTCCTAAAGACTAGCTCTCGTAGTTCTGGGGGATATTATGCTAGTTGCTAAGGGAGAAAATCATTCAATAGTCCAACCCCAGCTTTAAAGGCTAATAAGCACCACAATGACAGGCACAGAAAACTATAGGGGTACAGTAGTGGTACTTTTATCTTGGGGTAATCAATAGCTATTTAATTGGAGTTCAAGCCCCCTCAGTGGGAGGGAACTCATGTGTGGCACTGTAAGCATAGCTAAATACACATGGATGGAAAGGACATAGATCCTAGAGAAAACCATACCTCTATCATATCCCCATAGAAATGTAATTTCTTACTTCATGCTAAATATGAACGATTATATTTATAGAGAAGTGCACCATTGCCACTCATCAAAGAAACTTCTTTTTGCATCAGACAGAGACTATTGCAGAGTTCCCCAACTGGGCAACTGTGAGATGCCCAACCCTAAGTGACACATCTACAATGGAACCTCTACACTTAAGGCTCATGGAACATAGCAGAACAGGGGGTAAAGAGAATGCTAATGCACTTCTCAACTCTCACCAGTGAAGCTTCCTCTTGTAGCAGACTACTATGCATACAGAAGGTCACAACTTTCCAAGATGTGGAAAATAAGAGACTGCAGAGTATGTGTCCCTGGATAGGACACCTATATTGAACCTCACATACCCATGACTCAAGGACTATTGCAGAAGACGTGGCTCTGAGAACTTGCTCAAATGAACTTACAGCAATGGTGTAATCATACACAAGACCCATGCAAATTCAATCAGACAAAAACCTAGCATAGAACTAGGGAAACTGGCAGCAGACCCCAACCTTAACTGAAGAACTATTGGCACCCGATTACTGCTGGGTGAGGGAGAGTTGATCTTTAAGGGAGAGACTCTAGGTAGGCTGACTAGACTCTAGTGGAAGAACTTACACTAAAGGACATCTGGGTACACAAATTTGACTCCGTAAGCTTTAGCTACATGACAGTATGTTTGAAATCTGCTGTGCTATACAGGGGGGTGTGTCAGTATAAAGATGATGTTTTGTATGAAATGTAAAAAGGTTCAATAAAAAATACAAAAAAATAAGTGGATGCTATCTTTGAATATTTAGATAGGTGTGTTTCAACTGGGAAATTCTGGGAGATCATGAAACTAACAAGGGGCCATGGGGTGGCTTATGGGAAGGGAGAGGGAGTTCAGCAATATAAATGGGAATGAGGAATAATAGAGTAGGAAGGGAATAGAGGGGGTAGAGCAGGTGAGAGTGTAAGAGGATTATGCTGGATAACTTTAGTTGTCAACTTGACACACCTGGGTAGAGGAAACCTCAGTTGGAGAATTTCCACTATTGAACTAGCCTTTGGCCATGTCTGTGGGGTATTTTCTTGATTGCTGAATGATGTGGGAGGGCCCAGCCCACTTGGGGCAGGTTGTTCTGTATTGTATAAGAAAAGAGGTTGACCATGGTCCAGGGGAATGAGCCATTAAACAGTGTTCCTCCATGGCCTGTACTTCAGTTCCTGCCTCCAGGTTCCTTCCCTGAGTTCCTACCTTGGGCTCCCTAATGAATTGTGACCTGGGAGATGTAAGTGAAATAAACCCTTTCCTCCTCAAGTTAATATTCATCAGAATGCTTGTCACAGCAATGGAGAAACAAATTAGAACAAGGATGGATAACTAAACTAAAGACATTTCAAAAGAGTTGTTTTGAAACCTACAATAGAAGCTTCTTTTAATATATACACATACAATATAAAGAGTTTAAATTTAATTACTTATAATGGGTTCAGTCCTAATAGGAACCACAGACCAGAAAACACAAAGCTCAATGCCAGGAGTAGACTCTCTCTTTTGGATTTGTTGACCAGAGAGAGCCCAAAGACTCTCAAAGAATATTGACTCTTGACAATATATTGCACTTGGGTACCCACTGAAACTTGATGGTAAGATCCTACTGAAGACACTTCATACTTGAGTCTCAGAAAAAATAAAGAGAAATCAAACTGGTACTGACCTTGAAGTTTCATCTGGTTAGCTTTTATAGTATTAGAAGGTGTTATTGGCAGAGAAACATTATCATCTACCTTACTCAACTGTGAACCCTGTGAGCCACCATAACAGTTGACTTGGTAAAATATGCCCAGAGGTGCAATAGTGGTATGAATGTTATGAGAGTGTACCAACCACAAATGGATTTATGGCCAGCTTCACAAGATGGAGTCCATACATGATACTGTTATCAGGGTGGAGAACCTGAGGCTAGACAGGTCACAGGCTTTAGGGGAGAAGCATACACTATCATTCTGCTAAATAGATATGGTGTTAAGATAACCATAATGACTTATTGTTGTACTGTAGATTAGTATCTCTCAACTCTCACTAGAGAAGTTTCTTCTTGCAAAACATAGAGATTAACATAGACACATACAACTGGTTTTTGTGCAGAGAACAAGAGACTTTAGAATGCTCAGTCTTAAATAGGATACCATTATCATTCTTCCTCCTCTCAAGGCTTAGGAACCATTTCAGAAGGGACAGAATGATTATAAGAGCTAGAGGTGGTAGATGAATACAAGGAAACTGTGCTATTTGACACCACTGGGTTTGGGAAACACAAATTTCACTCAACAGATATTTAAACAAAGACAACAATAGAGGACATGAAGTCATTGAGACAGGTACTAAGGAGAGAGTAGAAGTGGTCTCAAGGTGATCAAGAAACATTGTATGAAATTCTCAAATCAATAAAATATTTATTCCTTCTTTCTTTCCAAATACTGATGGGAAACTCACTCTTTTATCCCAAAACATTAAATGTTCATTTCCCTAGGGAATTAGTCCTTTATCTGAAGTGTGTTGGCATTTAATTTTATAATTTACTATTTGTCTTTTTCATTCATCCACTTTGCATGTGCATGCCCCAAAGACTTTTGGGCCAAATATCTACAGCACACACACACACACACACACACACACACACACACACACACACACACAGACACACACAGACACACACACACAGTTTGCATTGAAAAGTCAGCAGTAACTTTTATGGGTTTTCCTTTATTTGCTACTTGTTTTTCTCTTGAATCTTTCAGTATTCTCTCATTCTTCTGTATATTTAGTGGTTTTATTATGATATACCATGGGGAGTTTCTTTTCTGGTCCTGTCTATTTGATGTTCTTTGTGCTTCTTGAATTTGTATGGGTGTGTACTTCATTAATTTAGGGAAATTTTCTTCTATAATCCTATGGAAGATCTGGCCAATGCCATTTACCTGGGATTCTTCTTCTATGTCTGTGATATTCATATTTGGTCTTTTTCTGGTGTCCCACATTTACTATGTACTTCATTCTTGTGTTTCTTTTTAATTTTTCATATTCTTTTTTAAATTTTACATATATATATATATGTGTGTGTGTTTGTGTGTGTGTGTGTGTGTGTGTGTATTGTCTGCATGTAGATAAGTGCACCCATGTCACGCAGTGCCTGCGGAGGACAGAAGCGGCTGTTGGATCCCCTGAAACTGGAGTTAAAGACAGTTGTTAGCTGCCATGTGGGTGCTGGGATTCGGATCCAGGTCTTCTGCAAGAACAGTCAGTATTCTGAACCACTGAGCCATCTCTCTAGCCCCAATTTTTTTATATTCTTTACTTGAGTGATCCAGTTCTTCAACTTCATCATTCAATCTTGAGATTCGGTTTTCCATTTCATTCATTCTCTTGGTGAGGCTCTCTTCTGTCATTTCAAAGGGACAGTTTTTCAGTTTGTTTTTTTTCTTCTTCTTCATTTCAGCCCAAGTTTTCTTCAATATTTCTATCTCTTTTGTGAATTTAGTTAGAAATTTATCCCTGTTCTCTTTTAGTTATTTGAGTTGTTTGCTTATGTGTTCTTTAAATTCATTGAATTCTTTGATCATGTTTATGATTGCTCTTTTAAATTCTGAGTCCTGTGTTACCTTTAGCAAGTTCTCATTGTAGAACTCTTCTATAGGACAGGTGGTGTTTGGTGGGGAAATATTATTTTGGGTTTTTATATTATTATATTTTTGTTGTGGTTTTGGCAGGTGGGTTTCTTTTGTTGCTTGTGATTCTAGTATGAAACTCAAGCCTAATTATGTTGATTTGAATTTTCATTCTGTTTGTATTATTGATGTAGCTGGGTTGATTTCTGATTGGGTATGAAAAGTTAGTTGGTTTAGGCTTCAGGTTCTCCATTTTGATTTTATATTGGAAAGACCCACATGGATTGAACCAGTCTACACAGGAAGGAGCTCTTCAGGAAGACAAAGTCGTCCTGGCTAGGTAGCATCAGAGTGATAGAGTCTCAGAGGGATAGGGTCATGGTTCAAGCTGAGGTGATGGGACCAGGATGTGCCAATAGGGATGCCTGAGCCCTGCATCAGCTGGAGGACTACACATGGTTCAAAAGTAGGGATATGTGAGTGACGAGATTTGGGCACCTCAGCCTCTGAGACCAAGTCAGACAGTCTCACGCAGTCTGAGAGGGACAGGCATGCTGGAAGAGGCAATGAAACCAGGATCACCATCACTGATTTTTAGAGTCTATGTTTACTATATTTTAAATTTCTCTATGATCCATGTATGCATATTCTATTCTTTTGGATTAGTAGATCAGGTGAAGTTTAATCGTCGAGATTTTTAAATACATTTTATTATGTGAACAAAATATCTCCCCCATTCACTTTCTACGATTTCTCTGGTTATTATGTTCTGTTTATTTCCATATGAACATTAAAATAAGCTTATAATTATATGTTAACTTTATTGAAGTTGTATTAAATTTATAATGCAATGTTATCATTATATGGCAATGTTTACTTATCCAAGAACAAAAGATATATTTACTCTTCTTCAAGTCTACTTTAAAAATCTGAAATTTTTTTATTATTAATTTCTTATTTATTTTTGTGTGTACTTCATACAGAACATCCCAAACAATCTTATTTATCTTTATACCTGCATCCCAATTAGCACCCTCCCATAGCCCCCCCTCCCCCACTGGAGCCCATATATTCTGTCATCCCTGTTACTGTCCGCTATGTTGTCAGTGCCCTCAGCTGTTTCCCAGTGCAAGTCCATGTGATGAGTCTAGTCAGCCTATCTAGAGTCCCTTGTTCCAGGAAGATCAGCTCTTCCTCATCTAGCAGCAATTAGTTGCCAACATTCCTTTAGATAAGATTGGTGTCTGATGTTCATTTTCCCAGTTCTATGCTGGGTGAGTTTCTGGGAGTCTCTTGGGCCACCCTGGCCAACACCTCAAAGAAAGGTATCTCCTATCTGGCATTGTTTCTTGTTATATAGCCTTTATCTATATACATGGACTCTTAAAGAAATATATTGATCACTTTTATCTTTGGTTGTACTTTCCTTTTGGGTGTTTAAGACCATACAGTTGGCCCAAATGAACCAACTTATTTTAACTCTTAAGGTCATATGAGGATCTGTTCCTCAGGGGTCACATGGGCTTGGAAGGAGCCCCTGGTTCCTTTCTTTTACCAGTTCCATCTATGTGAAGATAAGTCAAAGATCCTGCTTGACCATTGCTGGCTTCACTTGCAAGCACAGAGAAAATGTTACCTCTCTGTTGACCCTCCTCTTTGTAGACTGGACACTGGTTCAAGTCCATCTGGTGGGGACTCCATGGCCTCCCTGAACAAGAGGAAGATGGCTCACCACAGTTAAATGACATTTTGAGAGATGCTCATAGTATCCTGGATCTTAGTCAACCTAAGAGGGCAAGGAGCAAAAACTGTCCTTCATGTCCCTCTGACCAGATTAGTATAGGCCAAAAAGTGTGGCTGTTAAACATCCTAGAAGGTTAATTCCACCAGTCTGGTAATTTTAATTACAATGTGCTAAGTAGAAAAGCTTGGGCAAAAAACGAGTGTACTCAGATAAACTTTGACTAGACATATATTTTGTTCCTTGAACTAGTTGTATGTGTATTTTGTCAGTAGGTTGTCAGACTAATATGTTTCCCTCTGGTTTTGTAAAACTAGCTAGACATTATTTATCTCTCTCACTGTCTAACTCTTCCACCATCATTTTCCCATTGAAAGTACCCCCATTTCCCATATTTCTCCTTTAATAATATCTTTCTCTTATGGTCCCACCTCTCTTGAGCTCCTTCTTTCCCTCTATCCCCAAGATTCCTCATATAACTCTCCCTCTCCCCTCCCATTTAAATAACCCCATTCTTATCCATATCATCCTTAGTAACACTTGCTTCCTACTGTTTTCTCTCATGTTCTTTCTTTTCCTTTGCCTCCCAGGTTCCTATTCATTATCCTGGTTCCCGTAGTTATATACCGATACATACACACTTGTAAGGATTTGGTGCTAGGATCCACATATGAGGGAGAACATATATCATTTGTTTTTCTGTGTCTGCTGCTTCATTTAGTATAACACTTTCCAGTTCCATCCGTTTACCTGCAAATCTCATTATTTCATCTTTCTCTGGTGCTGAGTAGAACTCCATCGTATAAATGAATCACATTTTCATTACTTACTTCTCAGTTGAAGGACACATAGGTTGCTTCCATCACTTAGCTGTTGTGAAAAGAACACCAACAAACATGGATGTACAAATGTCTCTGCAATAGGATGAGTTCTTTGGTTATATGCCAAGGAGTGGTATAACTGGGTAAATGGTAGGTTCACTTGTAGTTTTTTCTTATTTTTTTTATAAAAATTTTATAGAGAATTTCATACATCCATATAAGGTGTTTTGATCAAATCCATGCCCACTCCCTGCCCTCCAACATTCCTCCCTCTGCAGTGGTAACCCTAAAATCTTTTAAGAATTAGATACTAGCTCCCAAATACTTTTGACATTTTTGGCCTTTGGAACAGACTATGTTGCTAACAGGCCCAAGGACATTTTGACTTTTAGCTAAGAAACTGGCTACATTTCTTTGAGGTCTTTTTACCCTAATTGCCTAGCCAATTCCTACCTCCTATTCTCACCAAACCCCCATGCTCTGAAAGAGTTACCCAAATTGCCAGTAGGGAATAGGGACGCTGACCACTCTGGCTTCTTCCAAGCTGAACAGGGGTGCAGGGTGAGGCAATTGGAATACCCCTTCCGTGAGTCTATTTAAAAGACTCCAAATTTGCATAACTCTTGTCTCTAAGGGGAAAAGAAAGTCCTTGAATCATGAATAGGAGATGTGAAGGAGGAGTAAAGGCAAGAATAATTAACATTACAAGTTCTAGACAGGGAACTAGAAAAAAAGAACAGGGCAATTTTCAATTGTTCATATGAAAATCCCTTGAAGTTTCTTGACAGGGGCTTCCAAAAGCATCCCTCTGTTGGGTTCTTCCTCATTTTTCTTTTGTCTTCCGAGGCTGGACTAGTTGGCTGGGAAGAGTGGCTGGATATAGTTCTCCACACTTCTTTCCATAGAGATTGAAAAAGTTTGCAATCCCCCCAGCAGTGGATGAGTGTTCCCTTTTCCTCACATCCTCCCCAGCATTTGGTATCATTTGTTCTCTTGATCTTAGACAGTCTGACTGGGGTAAAATGAAATCTTAAAGTGGTTTTAATGTCTATTTTCCTAATTACTAATGATGTTGAACACATTTTAAGATGCTTCTTAGCCATCTTTATTTCTTCTTTTGAGAACTCTCTGTTCAGCTCCTTAGCCCATCTTTTAATTAGGTTACTTCCTTTCTTGATTCTTTGTCTTATGAGTTCGTTATATATTCTGGAGGTTAAACTTCTGCCAGATGTATTGCTGGTGAAGATTTTTTTCCCATTCTGTGGGTTTTCTCTTCACTTCCTTGGTTGATTCTTTTGATGTACAGAAGCTTCTTTTGATGTACCATTCACTTGGTATATATACTTTTTTCCCATCCTTTCACCTTAAGGGAGAAAGGTGCCTGTCATTGAAAATGAGATGAGTTTCTTGCAGACAACAAAAAGATGGGTTTTGTTTCTTAATCCATTCAATTAGTCAGTATCTTTTGACTGGGGAGCTCAGTCCATTGACATTTAAAGTTATTAATGAAAGATATATATTGATTCCTGTTTTTTTTATTTCTGTTCACATTCTTGGTGTAACTGTGCATTTCCACAGTTATAACTCCATTGAGTTTCTTTCTGTTACCCATTGGGTATAATTGTTCCTTTCTTCATCTCTTTGTTTTTCTTCAAAAACTCTCTGAAGGGCTGATTTTGTGGACATGAATTCTTTCAGCCTATTTATGTCATGGAAGATTTTTTCTTTCCCCTTCAACTATAATGGACATTTTGGGTAAGCTAATCTGGGTTGGCATTTGTGGTCATTTAGAACTGGGAGTACTTTAGTCCAGGCTCTTCTGGCTTTCATAGTTTGCACTGAAAAATCAGCTGTAATTCTGATGGGTTTTCTTTTATATATGACTTATTGCTTTTCTTTTGCATCTTTCATCATTCTTTCTTTGTTCTGTATGTTTAGTGTTTTTAGTATGATGTACTGTGGAAAATTTCTTTTCTGGTCCTGTCTATTTTGTGTTCTATGTGCTTCTTGTATTTGTATGGGCATGTCTTTCTTTAATTTGGGGGAATTTTTCTTCTACAATCCTGTTGAAGATCTGGTCCATACCATTGTCCTGAGATTCTTTTCCTCTTTCTATGCCTATGATGCGTAAGTTTTGTCTTTTTATGGTGTCACACAATTCCTGCATATTCCATTCCTGTGTTTCCTTAAATTTTTTATAATCTTTACTTAAGTTGGCCAACTTTTCAACTTTATTGCCCTGTTTTGATACTCTGTTTTTGGTTTTCCATTTCATTCATTCTATTGGTGAGGCTTTCTCCTGTCATTTCTACAGTTTATTGAGTTCTGCACTTCCTTCTTCATTTCTGCCTGATCTTCAATATATCTAACTCTTTTCTGAATTCATTCAGAAGTTTACCCCTATCTTCTTTCAGTTATTTGATTTCTTTGTGTGTTCTTTAAATTCACTGAATTATTTTATCATGTTTATAATTTTTCGTTTGAATTCTATGTCCTGTGTTATCTCTAGGGAGTTCTCCTTGTACTCCTCTACAGGACTGCTGGTGCTTGGTGGGAATATATTATTTGGCTTTTTCATCTTGTTATTTTTTGCCGTGACTTTGACATGTGCATTTGTTTTGTAGTTTCTGATTCTTGTGTGAGACTCAAGCCTTCCTTTGTTGAGTTTAGGTCTGCTTCTGTTTGTAACCTTTATGTGCCTTTGTGGTTTACTTGTTGGGCATGAAAAGTTGGTTCATCTAGGCTCAGGTTCTCTCTTTTGATTTTATATTGGAGGGGACAGATGATTTTCTTCCTTCTGCCCAGGAGTTCTGACAAAGGCTTCCTTCTAAGGCCTAGATGGCTCTAGTCAGCAGGCACAGTGCAATTTGGGAGGATTGCTAGGTAGAGTTAGGATTCTGGACTCTCAGGCAGTCAGGGAAGGAGGCTGGTCTCAGGAATCTAGGTTGGGGATGGGACAGCCAGGGATGAAGTCTGGTCTCAGGTATCCAAAGGTAAGATGGGGTGGGAACAGGTTTTGAAGGCTCCAGAGGACTAGACTGAGGAATTGGGTTCCTCTGGGTGCAAAGGATCATCAAACCAAGAGGGTAGTCCAGAGGTCTGGGGTGCCAAGAGAAATAATGAGCCCATGTTAGGAGGAGAGATAGGGTGGGGGAGCCAGGAGGGTGAATGGATTGTCAAAAACTCTCTGAGATTCTTAAAGAAAAATATCATTTTAAGTAATACATTTAACAAAGCATAATACTCTAGGCAACTGTATTTGGAGTGACAACTGGGCTGAGTTGTCTGGCTTCAAGTACACACATGGATTAATATGAAGCCCACAAGTATCTTCATCATGGTAAGTGTTACTGAAAAGTAAGCACCATTCAGAAAACTTGCCATTGTTCCTCTGTACATGATCATTCTGTGCTCTGTTTAGCAGATAACATTACATAAAAGTGATATTGGAATATCTAGAATGCGTATTTGTATAATAAAATTGCACCTTTGTAAATTCCATTTAAATATAAGATGGTGTGTGTCAGGTGGGTTTTTACCCTTGTATTACAATCTCATCACTTCAATTTTAATTTGATTGCATAAACAATTAAATTAAATAAAAGTACCTACAGATTACATAATTATTGAAGGCATCAAAATCTAAGGAGCAGTAGGTATTTCTTTTATTCATATTTGCACCTATGTAGTTCTTTTATTGTTTTCATCATTGTATAATAAATTAAATATTTAAATAATATAAATGGTCAAACTATATATATATGGTAAAAATAATCTGCCTGAAGCACACGCATCCCTTGTGATTAAACTCCTTTTTTTAATATGTAACAGAGTCATCTTTGTCATTTTGGGGTTTGAAGAACTTCCGAGCCTGTGTTGTGATTGTGGTTTTTTTGAACTGGCAGTAGCTGGAGTATTTCACTTTTAATGTTTTAACTCCTTTTTAATTGATTTTTTTGAAAATTTATTTTTATCTGGTGTATAAACTAGGAAGAATGCTGTCAAAGTTTTGTAGGAAGACCCAAGAAAGCAAATGTATTACTGTAAAGACTGTCTTCAACAGTGGAGTGTTGTTTTGCCCCAATTCTGGGAGAGGTGTTGGAAGCTTCTGGGGATTTCTACTAGGACTACATGTATTTGATTTCATGATCCCCATTGATTCAGAGTGCTATTGAATGAACATATCATATTTAAGACAATAGGAAAGATTGAAATCTGAACAGTTGCTTATTTGTCATATTACCTACATATTACCAGAAGCAAAATCGTGTACTTTTTTATAGTGGAACCAATAAATCAAAAAGACACTCTATAATATGCCAGATAATAGAACTTGATATGGTGATAGGATGTGCTAATTTATATAAATTAATCTTCATTTGTACAAGTCTGTTTTGCTTGTGCTAGAGGCTTATGCACTTTTTGTCCTAGACTTTAAACTTGTGCAGAATTAATTCACATTATGTTTTCTTCAGTGCATTTTTTTCCTATGAGAGGAAAAGACATAGTTAAGGGAAATTGAGGCACTGGAACACTTAATTTTTTTCAGATTTTACACTGAAATTTTGCATGATGTAAATATATACTCTTTTGGATTACAAGATATTCCTAAATATCAGATCCATTGTGTGGCAACATTTTTTTTCTTTTTTTCTGAAAAGGGATACATTATCTAATTTTAAGACACTAGCTAATGCTATGTGAAATAATTGCTTCTCTTTTTTAGGAATTATTTCTAGAATCTAGTTTAATATACTTCATATGAGAGAGTAAATCTTTTTCTTTATTTTAATGGTAATACTTTGTAAGATTTGATAAATAATTCACTGTTATCATGTGCATTCGTACAGGGAAAACAAGCAATAAAAACTAAAAGAAAATAAACATTAGGTAATAATTGAGTGCTTCTAAACAGAACATATTAACCAAAGGTTAATAAATGGAATAAATGGAATCATTAAAATGTAGCAAGATAGAAAACAAATGTAAAAAGATTAATGCAAAATATCAAGAGATTTATTTTCTTTTAAATTCCAACAACCAGAGCTTACCCAAGCTAACATCCTTTTAGCCCTGCACAGCACTTCCACAGTCTCACTTAAACATGTCAGAAGTATGCACAGGAAATAAGACCTGGCAGCTTTCCCTCCTGTTATAAAAACATTGGAAGCCCATCATGAATGAAAGCACACACCACTGTACCTGCCATCTGTGTAGCTTCCAAATCTCTTCTATTTTATAGAACTAGCCTGCCAAAACCCTGGATAGCCAAAACCAGAATAAAACCCACAGTCTGAAAGAAAGACTATGGCAAATAATAAAATCATCCAGACAGCAGAGAAGCGAAATTGCTGAAAATCAGACTAAAATAACAAAACTGTCAAGCAGCGTTGAGAGAGCTAAGAAAAATTGACAAAAGAGGATTTGGAGGAAAACTGGAGGCTGAGGATATTGTAAACCACCGTTCAGTTGAAAGATTTTGCAAAGCAAGACTGCATGCTGGTAATAAAAAGTTAAGCCTTTCCAGAAAATTTTACTACTTCCTCTTTTTTAAAATTCTAGCTATGTTTGCTTGAAATAAAGAAAACCTTATGTATTTGAGCAGTTAGGTCCCATTTTACTTAGATAAGGGAATAGACTTCTGAGAAGGACTCAAACTCACCCAGGACTTAATAACTTTTAATATGTTATTTGGAATATATTCAAAATTAGAAGCCAAATAAACACAGTTTTGCAAGATTAAAAACTAATAATCTTCAAGAAACTTTTAGGCAGTTGCTATAGAGATCTAAGAGTGGGATTTTATATAGGTTCATAGTATCACTAATTCTGGTGAGTAAAAGTCAATCCAACTCTTCCAATATGATCAATAAATTAATTAGAATAGGCATATCCAGAGTTTTCTGAAAGTGTCCTAAACTTTTATCTGAGAGAAGGAAGAAGTAAATCAAATGAATTCTTCTTTTAGGTTGCATGATACCTGGTTCCCACTCTCAGTTCCCCACTGCATTCTAAAAACAATATTAGGATGTCTCTAATTAATGTCTCTCCATTTCACTGAAGAAAAGAACATAAAACATGGACTCAGGCAGTGAGATGGTTCAGTAGGTAGAGGTTGTTTGATCCCTGGGACCCACATGATGGAAGAAGAAAATCAACTCCTATAATTCTTTTCTGGCCTACACATGCATGATGTACTGATGTCAAAACACACAAATATAATGAAATAATTTTAAAATGTGCTATAATATGCTTGTTATAATGACAAATTAAAAATGTATGTGTTGGCAGATGGTGCACACCTGTAATTCCAGCACTCACAAGGCTGGGGTGGGAGAATTGCTGTGTGTTGCAGGCCAGTCTGGATGATAGCTGACACCAGGTCAGTGGGGCTATATCGTAAGACCCTGTCTAGGACAATCAAAACTCAATCCATTTATCAATCAATAAAAATATTTTTCTTTTATCATATAAAATTTATGCTATATTTTCTTAAAACCTCTGGTTAAGGAAATTTTGCATTCCAAATCTGGCACATGTCCAAAAACCATCCCTTCAATGATACTTGAAGCAATACAGAGAGCAGAGAAAGAAACAACTATACCCTAGGGGCAACAAAAAAAGATAAACAAAGGTATAATCTAGGAAACACAAAATTTCACAGAAAACACAAACAGCAATCAAAATGATGGCAACCAATACACATCTTTCAATAACAACCTTAAATACCAACCTGAACACCCCAGTCAAAAGACACAGGCTAAGTGAACAGATTAAGAAACAAAATTAATCTCTTGGCTGTCTGCAAGAAACCCATCTCACCTTCAAGGACAGGCACTACCTTAAGGTAAAAGGTTGGAAAAAAAATATTCAAAGCAAATGGCACTAAGAAACAAGCGGGGGTTGCAATTCTACTATCTGACAAAATAGACTTCAAAGTAAAACTAATCAGAAGAGATAAGGATGGTCGCTTCATTCTGATCAAAGGAACAGTTAACCAGGAAGATATTACAGTCCTTAACAAATATGCACCAAATTCTGCTGCACATAGTTCATAAAAACAACACTACAGGACTTTAAGACACAGATTAACCCCAACTAAGTAATAGTAGGGTACTTCAATACCCCACTGTCTCCATTAGACAGATCAACTGGACAAAGAATAAACAGAGAGACATCTAAATTAAATTATACCATATGTCAAGTGGGCCTAAGAGACACCTTTCAATTATTCCACTCAAGCACCAAAGAATACACTTTCTGCTCAGCACCCCATGGAACTTTTTCAAAAATTGACCACATACTGGGCCACAAAAAAACCTCAAGAAATGCAAAAATGTTGAAATATGTCCATGTGTTCTATCAGACCACAGTGTAATAAAGCTCGAAATCAACACTGGACAAAGCTCTAGTCACTACATGAACTCGTGGTGGTTGAGCAACACACTCTGAAACAATGAGTGGGTCAAAGCAGAAATTAAGAAAGAAATTAAACAATTCCCGAATTCATTGAAAAGAAAAGGATAATGCAGCACAACACAACATCTGGGATACATTAAAAGCAGTCCTAAGAGGGAAGTTTATAGCTCTGAGTACCCTGGGTTCTTTCCTCAGCTCTGGGGAAAAAAAAAAAATTAGAAAGAGCCCAAATAAGTGATTTAACACTGCAACTCAAGGCACTGGAAAGGCAAGAACAAATGAAATCCAAACCCAACAGAAGAGAAGAAATAACAAAAATCAGAGCAGAAATTAATGAACTAGAAATAAAAGAAAATAATAGAAAGACTCAATGAATCTAAGAGCTGGTACTTTGAAAAGCTAAACAAGACAGACAGACCCTTAGCTCAGTTAACCAAAAGAAAGAGCAAATCCAAATCAACAAAATCAGTGGTGAAATGGGAAACATCACAAGAGACACCCAAAAGATCCAGACCATTATAAGGGAATATTTAAAAAACCCACATACTAATAAATGTGAAAGTCTAAAAGAAATGGATGGATATCTGAAATCATGGGAGCCAGCAAAGTTAAACCAAGAAGAGATCAACAGTTTAAACAGACCCATAACATATGAGGAAATTGAAACAGTAATACAAAGACTCCCAACTAAAAAAGTCCATGTCCAGATGGATTTACAGCAGAATTCTACTAGACATTTAAAGGAGACCTCCAAACAATACTACTTAAATTATTCAAAATGATAGAAACAGAGGGATCACTCCCAAATTTCTTCTGTGAAGCCAGCATCACTCTAATACCCAAACTGGAAAAAGACACAACTGAAAAAGAAAATTATAGACCCATATCCTTAATGAAAAAAGATGCAAAAATTCATAACAAAATATTTGCAAACTGTATACAGACATGCATCAGAAAGATCAGTCACTGTGATCAAGTAGACTTTATGCCAGAGATGCAGGGATGGTTCAATATATGCAAGTCAATAAACCTCATTAATCATATAAATGTATTCAAAGACAAAGACCACATTGTCATCTCAATAGATGCAGAAAAGGCTTTTGACAAAATTCAGTATGCATTTATGTTCAAAGTCCTAGAAGGAATTGGACTGGAGGGAACATAACTCAACATAATTAGAGCCATATACAACAAACCCATAGCCAATATCATTCTAAATGGAGAAAAACGGGAAGCATTCCCATTAAAATCAGGAACCAGAAAAGGATGTCCATTATCTCCAGTCCTTTTCAACACAGTGCTCGAAACTCTTGCCAGAGCAATAAGACAGGAGAAGGAAATTAAAGAGTACTAATTGGAAAAGAAGAGATCAAACTATCACTTTTTGCAGATGATCAGATACTATACCTAAGAGATCCCAAAAGTTCCAACAGAAAACTCCTAGAACTGATCAACACTTTCAGTATAGTGACACATTATAAAATCAATCTACAAAAATCAATAGCCTTTCTATATAGCAAAAACAAACAATTGAAGAAAGAATACAGGGAAATGTTCCTATTCACAATTGCTGCAAAAAAATTAAAATATCTTGGAGTATATCTGACTGAAGACACCAAAGATCTCTACAATGAAAATTTTAAATCGTTAAAGAAAGAGATTGAGGAAGACACCAGGAGATGGAAGGACCTCCCATGTTCATGGAGTGAAAGAATTAATATTATGAAAATGATCATCCTACAAAAAAAACCATATAGATTCAATGCAATCCCAATCAAAATCCCCCTGACATATTTCACAGAATTAGAAAAATCCATCCTTAAATTCAAATGGAGGCACAACAGACCCTGATAGCCAAAGTAACCCTGAGCACAAAGAGCAATGCTGGGGGTATTACTATACCAGATCTCAAAGTATATACAGAGCTATAGTCATAAACACAGCATGGTACTGTCACAAAAACAGATACATAGATCAATGAAACATCACTGAAGATTGAAATCTGAGTATATTCAATTTTAGCCACCTGATATTTGACAAAGGTGTCAAGAACACACAATGGAGGAAAGACAGCATCTTCAACAAATGAGGCTGGCAAAACTGGATCTCCACCTGTAGAAGAACGAAACTAGATTCTTATCTTTCACCTTGCACAAAAGTCAACTCCAAACAGCTCAAAGATCTCAATGTGAAACTGGAAACCCTGAAACTATTAGAAAAATATTGGCAATAACTTACAAGATATAGATATAGGAAAGAATTTCCTAAATCAGACAGAAATTGCTCAGGAATTAAGTTCTGCAATCAATAAGTGGGACCTCATTTAACTAAAAGCGTCTATACAGCAAAAGGAACAATCAAAAAAGTGAAGAGAAAATCTGCAGAATGTGAAAAAATCTTCATTAGTGACACATCTGATGGTGGTTTAACATCCAGAATATATAAAGAACTCAGAAAACAAACAAACAAGAAACCAAATGACCCAATTAGAAGATGGGCTAAAGATCTAAACGGAGAGTTCTCAAAGGAAAAATAGAGATGGTTAAGAAACATCTCAAAAAGTGTTCAACATCATTAGTAATTAGGGAAATGCAAATTAAAACCATCCTAAATTATCGTACTCCAATCAGACTGGCTAGGATCAAGAGAACAAATGATACCAAATGCAGGTAAGGATGTGGAGAAAGGGGAATGCTCATTCACTGCTGGTGGGGTTGCAAACTTGTCCAACCTCTTTGGAAAACAGTGTCAAGAACTCTTAAAAAACTAAACATGAACCTACCATATGACCCGGTTATACCACTCCTTAGCATATACCCAAAGGACTCATCCTATTGTAGAGACAAGTGTACAACAATGTTTATTGTTGCTCTTTTCACAATAGCTAAGAGATGGAAGCAACCTAAGTGCTCCTCAGCTGACGAGTGGTTAACAAAAATGTGGTATATGTATAAAATGGAGTCCTATTCAGCAGTAGAGAAAGATGAAATAATGAAATTTGCAGGTAAATGGATGGATCTAGAAACTGCTATACTACGTGAAGTAACACAAACTTAGAAAAACAAACGACGTATGTTCTCCCTCATATGTGGGTCCTAGCACCATATCCTTTAAAATTCCAGGTCCTTTCAATAAGATGATGCTATACAGCAGTCCCTTCTGCATGAAATAACTACCATCATCACGACTTCACCTGAGCCTGATTGCTAAACATTGTCACAATTGGGCTTGCTGTTCACTGTGCTCATTCATTAAAGGAGGGCCAAGCAGTGTCACTGGACCCTTACTGGAGTATCCAGCCTCTTTTTCCAACTAACTGTTTGTAATTTGACCCTAATCATACATGGCCTCCTGGATTTGGGGAGGGTTAAAGTATACAATCTGGGGAAGCCTGGGAAGAGAAGGCATGACCCATGCTGTTAAAGGCTATCCAGTATGCATACCCTCAAGTCACACATATACCTCAGAAACCCCTCAGTTATCTCAAAGCCTTTGAGAGGGAACTGATATTGATTGTAACTATTCCAACAGCAATAAAAATACCTGAAAGCAAATACTGAATCCATCACTCTAGAGTCCAGCCTTGGAAGACAAAGGAAAAATGAGGAATCCAATGATGCTTTTGGAAGCCCCTGTCAAGAAATTCCAGTGGACTCTAATATGAACATTTGAAAATTGCCCTGTTCTGTTTTTTAGTTCCCTGTCTAGAACTTGTAATGCTAATTACTCTTGCTTTTATTTCTTCACACCTCCTATTCACAATCCAAGGACTTTCTTTTCCCCTTAGAGATAAGAGTTATGCAATTTGGGAGACTTTTAGACAGACCCACTGAAGGGGTACTCCAATTGCCCCACCCTTCACCCCTGTTCAGCATGGAAGAAGCCATAGTGGTCTGCGTCCCTATTCCCTATTGCCAAAATGGGTAACCCTTTCAGAGGATGGTGTGATAAGAAAGGGAGGTAGGAATTCGCTAGGCAGTTAGGGTAAAAAGACCCCCCCCCCAAAAAAATAAAGTAGCCGGTTTCTTGGTTAAAACTCACAATCTCCTTGGGACTGTTAGCAACATACTCTGTTCCAAAGGCCGAAAATGTTAAAAGTATTTGGGAGCTTGTATCTAATCCTTAAAAGATTTTAGGGTTACCTCTTCAGAGGGGGGAATGTTAGAGTACCCAAAAGCCCCCAAAAAATAAATAAATGGAAAAAGAATAAAAAAGAAAAAGAAAAAAAGTGATGGGGAGACTTGGGAGGAGTTGGAAGGGAGGGAGTGGACATGGATTTGATTAAAACACCTTGTATGCATATATGAATTTCTCAGTAAAGTTTTTCTAAAAGTTAAAAAAAATGCAGTAAACCCTGCATGAGCCCTGTGAACCTAAATATTTACAGCCAGTTTTGAAAGAGATGTATCTTTGCTCTGGAAATTGCTACTGAATATGTTAAAGCTGTAGTAAAATGCTTCTTCTAAAATAATAATGAATAATACATGCAGGCAATACACACATACACTTAAAATAAAAAAGTTAAAAATAAAATAAAACAAAATAAAATATGTTCATACTGGGACTGCAGAGGTGACTTAGCGAAAAAAAAATAACATGGGACATTTAAGACTTTTTGTCCAATTGATAACTGTACTTCAGGGAAAATTTCTGTAGAAATGCAATCTGGAATGTTCATCTAAAACTGGATGCACACCCACATTTTATCAGTAGATCCTGGTTCCTGCAGGTACCCTCTGCACAGAGCTTAAAGCAATGGACAAGGCTTATTTTAGGTTTCAGTGAAGCCACTTAAGAAATAGGTAGCCTTGTTACACACTAATTTCAGTGTACATCAAAGAACCCTCACAGTGGGAGAAATATGTGAGTGTTAGAATCCTAGAAAACAAAATGGCTTTTTGCCTTTTGAATTCCTGACAATAAGATGAGTTTCCTTGATGTGTTAACCTAAGAGAAAAGAAAGTAAAAGATAGAAAAGAAAGTATTTTTAGGAACACAGAAAATGTATTCCTAAATGTTACAGGTGGGTATCACTAAATTCTTTCTTTCAAGGATTGCATCAAGCAAAGGGCATTAGGAGAGTCATGCCCTTCCTTTCCCTCCATAAAGGCATCTGTAAAAGAACAGTAGAGGGGAGCCTGGGGCCCTGAGGATAGGTACAAGACAAGATGCCTTGTCTGTAGAGGACACTGAAGGAACTACAGAGCAAATCAAGGACTTGAGGATTCCTCCTAGAATACTGGCAGTTCCTTCTCCTAAGATTTTTCCAATCCCTCTTGGCTTCCTTCTTATTTGCAACAAAATAATACTTCTGTCAATTTGAATCCATGGAGAACAGGGGACAGGAGGTTAAAATGGTCTACATGGCAATGAACTCTAAAATATTTTCAGTAATCATGAATATCCCCATCCATCCATCCATCCACCATCCATCCATCCATCCATCCATCCATCCTCTATCATCTCTCCATGAAGGAACACTGAAGAATAGCAGTAATGGGGAGGTATCAAGTTTATTGGCCTGGACGTTCACTAGTTCCTGACTCAGCCCCAAAGCCCAATATGGTTTTTATAGACACTGACTGATACAGGTCTCTGATTTTAATTGTAGTCTTTGATACTCAAAGAATACTTAATAAATGCTTTTGAATAAATTAATATCTCAGCATAATAAAAGTATAAAGTCATTTAGACTGAAAGTTTTGTCTATTAGCTGTACAACCTTGGCCAAATTAACTTATCTAAACCTTAGTTTCCATATCTGTAAATTACAACACTACTCAGATCAGATCACTGTGTACATTTGACTCAGTGTTGTGTCTATGGAAAGCCTTGCATGTGATGTCTGTGCTCCTCTCTCTTCTATCTTCTCTTTCCTATATTAGCCTCTTTCCTAGGAATAACTTTTCTGTCCTTGGTTTTTTGCTTTCTTATTCACTTTCCAAGGCAGATTTCAAGCACAGATTTCTCTGTAAGATTTTTTCTCCTTCCCTATGTTTCCTCTGTCCTTCATTTAATTAAGCATGAACTTTGTTTTTTGAACCTACGTGCTGCCTTATTTGTGTTGAGAAAATGAGTCAAGTCAATATGGATGTGCTTTATAAAAATTTTATTATTATTATGTGTATCTGTTGGCTTACGTGCCATGGTGTATATACAAGGTCAGAAGAAAACTTTGTGGAGTCAGTTCTGTCCTTCCATCTTTATGTGTGTTGCATAGGACTATACTCTTACCAGCAAGCTACGGACAGATGCCCTCTCCCCAAGCTTGGATGCATCTGCTTGCCTAGGATCATGACAAATTTGTTGACTGATGACCCTCCACAAGAAAGGAGGAACAGGGAGAGTCAGCCACACC
Organism: Nannospalax galili; assembly: GCF_000622305.1. Taxonomy (NCBI): domain Eukaryota; kingdom Metazoa; phylum Chordata; class Mammalia; order Rodentia; family Spalacidae; genus Nannospalax; species Nannospalax galili. The sequence goes on along the minus strand of NW_008360322.1, from coordinate 7,954,661 downwards.
TCCCAACCAACCAATTGGCCCTAGTTTCATGAGGTGGAAGGACTAAGGGTGTATAAGAGGAGGAAGCTGTAGGGAGGCTCTCTTGTCATTTTGTACTTCTCTATCCATGTCTGAATGGAGACTATCCAGTATGACCTCAGTAGAAGGTGGAGCACTCACATTCCTGTAAGTAAACCCTCACCCACTGCTCTGTAAGTAAGCACAATAAACTCTCTGGTTTCCCACACTACTGTTTGGAGAAACTGGACCTAGGTTTGTCATGGGGACCAAGGGAGGAGAGGGCTGGGCTTGTTTGTGCCTCCTAGTATAAATTTTAGCAACAACGTGGTTTCCAGGGATCAAACTTAAGTTGTCAGACTTGCATCCTCAGGTGACTTGTGCCTTTGCCCATACTCAGCTCTCTCACTGGGTCTGCTGTGCTTTCTTCAATGACACATGCTATGTTACGATATTAAAACATCCTCTGCATATGAACAAATATATAAAAAAAATTAACTGGCAAACCCAAACAACCACTTGGTTTGTTGGGATCCATAGTGTTAATTTTCAACTTGACAGGGTGTGTAATTTTCTGGGAAATAAGCCTCTGGGAATACTTGTGAGAGATCTTTGAGCCTCTGGATATACTTGTGAGGAATTTTGTTGATCAGGCTAATTGAGATGGGAACCCCACATACTACAGGTGGAGACACCATTCCCTGGGTTTGGGTCCTGGATGAATTAAAAAGAGAAAGTGAGCTGAGTACAAGGATTCATTCCTCTCTTTTTCTTGATTGTTGATGTAACATGAGAGCTGTTTCAAGCTACTGCTGCCTTGATTTCCTACAGTGTTGACTGTATCTTGGAGCTAAGTAAAACCCTTCCCCCTTGAGTTGCTTTAGTCATAGAATTTCATCACAGCAACAAAAAAGGAACTATGATATTTGTACAGGAAGCGTTTAATCAAGCAAACAGCCCTGCACAGTTGGGAATCTCTGCATGCCAGCTAAATAATTTTTCTGTCTGAGATAAACTAGTACAGGGATCAATTTGAACGTATTGGCATTTGAATTGTATCTTTTTGTGATGCACACCTGCAGCTTTTGTCAATATATCCTTGCACTAAGTATCATTTGGCATTCCACGAACAAGATTATCATTTGGCATTCTATGAACAAGATTCTCTATTAAAAACTCTTATTCACTTGTACAAATTATAGCAGTTGATAAAGTTTCTGGTTCAGTGTGTGAGTGAACCTAATACTCCTTTTTTGGTTACAACTAAGAATGTTTATTTTTTAATTTTTATTTAATTTATTTTTCTTTTCTGTGTATGAGTGTGTTCCCTGCATGTATGTAAGTGTCCCTATGTCATGCAATGCCCACAGAGGTCAGAAAAGGGCATTGAATTCTCAGGAACTAGAATTAAAGAAGGTTGTTAGCTGTCGTGTGGATGCTGGGAACTGAACCTAGGTCCTTTGCAAGAGCAGCCAGTGCTCTTAACCATTGAGTCATCTCTCCAGACCCACAACTAAGAGTATTTTAAGATGCTCTTGTATCAACATTTCTGATGGAATATTTTCTGCTATCATTTATAGAAAGAATTCCTTAACTGAAAATATTCTTACAAATGATCTGCTTAATCCAGTACCCACATCTGCTTCACAAGGAAAAAAAATAGATCTAGAGAAAAGTTTTGCTTAGAAATGGCAGGATAGATTCCAATTCTGTCCTCCTTTTTCAAAATCACTCATGCCTCCTGAGTACTGGGGTTAAAGGCATGCAACACCAAGTTCAGTCCCCTACTAATATTTTTATTTCTCACCTGAAAAGTCACTATCCCTAGCTGTGTCCACTTATGCCAAGACAAAAAGTTGAAGAGGATAATATTCAAATAACCCCATCTGTTATTATGGCATCTTAGCTTGTGTCTTATGTCGTGCTTATCTGGGCTGCTGTAAAACTTTCTGTAGATTGGGTGGCTTGGTCCATAAGCATTTACTTCACATGGATCAGAAGGTCCAAGATTAAAATGGCAGTTCTGGAAAGGATTTCTTTCTGCTTTGCAGATGGTCATCACTTCACAGTGTCCTCACCTGGTAGAGACAGAGAGATAGGTAGAGAGAGAATGCTGTCTTGCATCTCCTCTAAGAATAGCATTAATTTCATCATTAGGCTTTTGCCCTCATGACCAGATTACTTCAGAAATGTCTTTTCTCTAGCTATCAAGATTTGTGTACTAGTTTCAACATATGAGTTTCAGATAAAAACACAAATATGTGTTTATAATGAGAGAAAAATTAATCAAGCTTAATTGAGTGGGATCATTGTTCTTAAAATACTGTTTTCATAAAAGGTAGTGCAGTAAAATTTCTGTCTTCAAAGAAATGCATGAGGAAGCATTTTAAGAGTTAATATTTGTAGAAAGTTCTTATTGTGTGATATGTTCACGGTAAAAATGATTATTACTCCCTGAAATAGAGATTTGAAGACTATAGAGTATCTACCATGCAAATAAGATATTTTATGCATTTCCTAAAATATTGCATAATTCAGAGTCATTAGTTTACTCCTGTGGGGGAAAGATTCTTAGCACTTCTTTATTAGCTTTAGTTTCTAGTAATCAATCAGTCATTACATAATAAAAAGTGGAAATTGGGTGTTTAGCATAAAAATGTGTAGAACTACTACATCCCAGGATGTAATCAGCTCTTGATTTTGATTTTAACAGAGGATAGGTAGAATACTGTCTCTCTGGGGCCTCCTTAAAAGTCCAGTCCACTCTGTTGTTTTTCTTTCTCTGGCAGTAAGGAAACAAATATATCTGTTCTACCTCGTTATCGCCAATAATTACTTGGCACAATTATTTGAACTCACTGAGCTATGTTTCTGGCTATAAAGAAGACAGAATCCTTTTTGTGAAAAATGAAGAGACTTTTTTATTTTCTTTCTTTCCTGAGGCAAGTAGCTAAAAATTTCAAGGGTATTTGGAGAAAAATGAACGTGGACTTAACATTTGATGATATTACAAAATTATTGACATTTTGGTAGATGTGATAATGGTGTCATATTTTAAAATTGAGTTGTTATCATGGACGTATAGAGCAAAAATTATGGATAAATAATGACATGTAAATCAGTCAAAATAAACTGAAATGGGGAGTAAGCAGTCATATGTATGAAATAAGTTTGGCCATAATCTGGTAGTTGTTGAGGAAAGAATTTGTCATAATTTGTTCTATTCTTTTTTTAATGCTTAAATTCTTATGAAGCAGAGTTAGACTTTATTAATGAGCTGTATTTAACATGGATTAATCATGGCATTAATAGAGATGCTTATGTAGACCTAAAGGAAGATATTACACTCATCAAAACAAATATGAATGCATCCGTAAAATATAGAAGAGAAGAGTTAAAGAATCACACAGTGGCTGTCCACTGTAGACTGAAGGGTTACTAGAGGAAGTACAGGAAGGTACTTTGATAATGGAATGCCTTCCATTAGGTGTTTGCAGGGAATATAGTCAGCTATATATCATTTGACACTAGGTGGCTGACCCTTCTAGTATCCTCTTTTCAATGAATCTTTTGAGTGCTCCCCATAGAATCATATGATCTTCTTATACCACTCCTTGGCATATGACTCAAATGACTCATCCTATTGCAGAGACACTTGCACAACCGTGTTTGTTGCTGCTCTTTTCACAATAGGTAAAAGATGGAAGCAACCTAAGTGCCCCTCAACTGATGAGTGGTTAACAAAAATGTGGTGCATTTCCATAATGGAGTTCTACTTAGCAGTAAAGAAAGATGAAATAATGACATTTACAGGTAAATGGATGGATCTAGAAACTGTTATACTAAGTGAAGTAATACAGATTCAGAAAAACAAAAGTTGTATGTTTTCCCCCATTTGTGGATCCTAACACCAAATCCTTATAGGTGAGTGCATATCCTGATGTAACTGCAGAAACCAGGAATATGGAAGGGAAGCAGGTAGGTAAAGGGGAAGAAGGAACCTGAGAGAGAATAGTAGGAAAAAGGTGTTACTAAGGAAAATATGCAAAAAGGAAGTAAAGGTGAAGGGAGGAAGGAGGGCTATACAAAGGACTATGGGAATAAAGGGGGAAAATTTCTCCCAATACACAGTTAAAAATTAAATTAAAAAAAAAAGCACAGAAGGAACCCTAAGGACAGAAGGAACCTTAAGCACAGAAGGAACCCTGTAGGGATGGAAGAAAACTCTGCCAGAAGCCATAGGGTTATTAAATGAAAATCCCAGTGCCAGAGGTGGGTTGTGGCCCCCCCCCATGAATTGTTGGCTATAGGGACCCCAGAGGTCCCCCAAACTATAAAGGTCATTGCCAATAATGTTGTTTGTACACCAGAAGTAGATGGTAAAACCCTGTTATTGAAGACACTGCATTATTTGCGCATGGGAGAGGGCAAAATCAAACTTTGACTAAGCTGGAAACTCCCTGCCACTGGATAAGTGGCTTTCACAGTGCCAGCAGGCAACATGAAGATGATTAGGGGAAAACTATCCCCTATAATTTTGTTCAATGATGGACCCTGTGTACTGTACTATCAACATGCCAAACAAGATGTTCCTGCTGGTGCAATAGTGAATCATCTAGTGTATATACAACCAGCAAATTTTCAATTAGTTATAATGCCCACTCCTAGAAGTGGAGCACACATCTGGTACTGTAGAACAGGCCAACCCCTGGGGCAGGGGAGGATATAGGTCCCAGTGGGGAATCCACTGCAATTGTTTGGTTAGATGTGATGCACCTGCTAAAGTACTGTTCAAGCATTTGTGTTTATGCATGTAGATTAAGTTAGTATAGCAGCCGCCACTGTTTAGATGTTCTTGCTTCTTGCTGTTTGTTTTTAGAGTAGATGGAATCCCACCTAAATTGGCCAACAGCCCATAGAAAACAGTTGATGCAGAGATCCAAAAGTTCAGTGCCTTGCCACAATGGAAGGAAGATCATCCCATGCCGGGGGTTCGAACCGGCGACCCCCGTGCAGTGATGATTGGTGATGAGTAAGTGTGCCATTCGCCAGCCCACACCTCCTCCAGTACCAGGGACAATCAGATGCAATGCGGAGCCTAGTCAAGCAGGGACTCATTTATTGCAGGTGTTACAGAGCTTATAAAGGCACCTGGAAATCCCCCCTCCCCCACGAGGGTGTAGCTTAAAGATGGTCATGTGCTGATCATGCACTCCTCAGCAGTGCGGAAGTATCCTTCAGACTTCTGAAACAAGTCAGGCTGTGCCCCAGTAACTTCTTCTCAGACCTCTGCAAGGTGGGCCTTTAGGTCCCCACATCTCCCCCTTTTATTTTTATTTTAAGGCCAGATTGACTTTATTTCATAGGTTACCTACCTCATAGGCGGCTCCCTGAGGAGAGATGGCTATCTCCTTCCTCTAATCTTATGCAATTTTGCCTGTCTTAGGAAGTGTCACCTCTGACCAAGCCTTGCCCGTCATTGGATCATGTACCGGGCCATGTGTATGTCCTGTCTTAGGAGTGCTTGTCATGGGACATCTTACACATCCTTGGCTAAAAATGTGTCATGATTAAGGGCAGCCATGTGGGTAATGCCAGCCCGTGACAGTCTTAGTCTCTGCCTAACTCGGTTAGCCAAGAATGGGCAACAGGAGGGGGTATATTCCTGGGGGAGTCCATAATCATGAGGAGGTGGGCTGTGGCAGTTCTAAGGGTCCTCTGTCATCGAATTATCTGGTAAAGACACTTAAAGATAAGCATTATCAAGAGAAACAAAGCAAGTCATGGCATAGGACAAGTTGAAATACTTCTGAGACCATGTACCTTTTAGCCAATCAGCCAGTTGTCTGAAAGGCAAAGAGGCTGACTGGCAATGAAGCCAAGGAACTGGGTCCTTCACCTCAGATGGATATAAATAAAGAGAGGAATTTTGTCTCATGAACTATTGTCCATGGACCGTCATGCTAGTCAGTCGGATCCTGGCCTAACCACTTAAGGTTTTTCATAGGCACCCATATGGGGTTTGAATCTCCTGTAAGGCAGACACAGCCAAAGCCTTAACCCATGGTTAGCAATGGATCTGGGCCTTTCCATTGT
>NW_008360322.1:7946589-7948484 GCF_000622305.1 Nannospalax galili | reverse complement strand
TGGGGGCTTATTCCCCCTTTTTGTTTTTGTAATTGAATTTTTAGGTTTTGATGTTTGCATTCTATAATGGCTTGACCTTGGGGATTGTAGGGAATTCTTATATTGTGTTGAATTCCCCAAAGTGAAAAGAAATCTTGTAAATTTTCACTCACAAAACACGGTCCATTATCAGTTTTAATTCTTTGGGGAAATCCCAGCATAGCAAAGAACTGGAGTAACTGAGACTGAGCATGTTTAGACTTCTCTCCTGTATGAGCGGTAGCCCAATGGGCATGTGAGAATGTGTCAATGGACACAAAAATTATACTTAAGCTTTTCAAAAGGAGCATAGTGTGTGCCATCCATTTGCCACAAGGAATTGTGCTTGAGTCCCCTGGGGTTTACCCCTGGCTGTTGCAGAGGTGGTACCTGTAGAAAGGGTTGATAAGACTTACAGGTATGTTCAATCTTCTTTAGGTACTTGATGGGAACTTGAGGAACCCTCTTATGGAGTCCCCCCCAATTTACATGAATGAGGTTATGTAACTCCTGAGCTTCATTCAGGCCTGCTGACAGGACCTGGGTGGAAGCCACCTTGTCTGCCTCTGCATTGCCTTGGGATGAAAGCCCAGGCAATCCTTGGTGCCCCCTAAGATGCTGTAAGAAAATAGGGGCCTCATATGAGTCTGAATCATCAAGGGAGTAATGGGGTTCCCATCCAAACGGATATGAGAACCTAATAGCCCTGAAAGAAGATTGACTACATACAGACTGTCAGAAAACAAATTCATGGGCTCACTTATCTTTGTTAATGCTAAAGCAATGGCCGTGAGTTCCTTGAATTGAGCTGAGCCATCACAAGTGTGGACATATCTTTTTGGTTTTTCATCTGCCCCGGGGTATACTACTACTGCAGCTCCAAATCTGTCTCCATCAGTGAAAACATTGTAGGCTTTTACTAAGGACTCCCTGACAAAAGCCAGGGAGCATCCCAAAGAGGGCATGAAAGGAGGTCACCCATTTATGAGGGCCACAATGACAGTCCAAATTTCCCAGGAATGCTTCCAAGCCTATGGCCACTTGGTTATTATTTCTGGCAGAGCCATTCAAAATCCCTAAGCCAATAGGGGATAACAATTTTAAAAGGGTCTATGCCATAATGTCTCAGAGCTACATCATGTCCTTTCTCAATCAGGTCAGCCAATTGATCCATGGGTGTATAAACCCATGGTACACCTCTCAGAGAGGCATGCACCCATTGAAGGGGCTTCCTATCCTGCGTAAGGACAGATGTCATCAGGGTCTCACTGGAGAGTACCCATAACTCAAGATCTTTACTAGGCATGTACTAGGCAAGTTGGGCTCAGTCCATCCGGACCTCATGTAAGATGTCCAGGTGTTGAGGAGCCAGGTGAGTTAGTTCTGAAGGCTGTTTCCTTACTAGCACCTAAAACAGTGGTCTTAAAGTCTCAGTGGGAATAGGCATCCAGGCTCACAGCCAATTAATTTCTCCTAATAATTTTTGTAGCTCTGTTAGGGTTATTGTGGACTTGACAGCCAGAAGTGGTTTTAAAGGACTTGCTCCTTCCAAAGAGAGTGTGGTTCCCAGAATTTTAAAGGGAGCAATAGTCTGTATTTTATCAGCGGATACATGGAGTCTGCTTATCTGTAGACATTTCTGAGTAACCTTATACAACTCTTCTAATTGTTGGGAGCTTGGAGCTCCCAAGATTATATCATCCATATAAACATACACAGTGGCATGTGGCAGCAAGTAAGCAGGCCCCAAAAGGGTCTTCACATAGCTTTGGCAGAATGCCGGGCTTTTGGCCACACCTTGGGGTTAAACAGTCCATTCATACCTCTCATTAGGTGTTTTAAAGTTCATGGAAGGTACAGAGAAAGCAAATTTTTTG
>NW_008360322.1:7926268-7946380 GCF_000622305.1 Nannospalax galili | reverse complement strand
CTCCACTTGCCAGAGGCAAGGTGTGTTCCATGGACATATAGAAGGCCGGATGTGGCCCAACCATAATTGTTCTTGCACGATTTCCTTTAAGGCCTGTAGCTTTGTCTCAGGCAATGGCCACTGCTCCACTCATACTGGCACCCCAGGGAACCACTGGATAGCTGGAACCTGAGGGGCAGTGGCCCTTAGAATTGGGGGCAAACCCGATGCACTTTCTTTGGTGCCCCCTGTAATTGATATGGTGAGACAACCCCTGAGTTGCTGACTCAGGAAGCCTGTCAGACTCTTCAAGGTCCAAAAGGTCATCATAAAAGGCCTTGTAATCAGTGGTTATGTAGGCCTGTGCATCCCCAAAATATCTTGTCCTATGATGCTGGTGGATAACCCTGCCACCACCAGGGGTCACACGTCCCCTTTAGCTCCATCTGCATCCTGCCATGTGAGCCATTCTCGAGTCTCCTCTGATGGGGTGTATCCTCCCACACCTAGGATTCGGGGCCCAGAAATAAGGTGCCATCATGATGGGACCTCCTCCTTTCTAAGAATGGTCCTATCAGCTCCTGTGTCTACTAGGCAGTGAAACCTCCTGCCATCTATTTCAAGATCCATCTTGGGCCTTACACCAGGGATAATAGGGACTTTCCAATTCGCCACAGGTTTTTCTCCTCTCACGATCCCTCCTCCAGGGCATTGTAAATGTAGCCAATCGTGGGGAAGTCCTCCTTTTGTCAACGGGGCTGGAGGCTGCCCCACCACTTAGTTTAAAGTCTTTCCTTCAATATCAAATCCGGATTTACAATCCTTCTGCCAATGGAACCCTTTGCGACGCTGGGGACAGGGCATAGATGGGGGTCTTTTTGATACCCCACCTCCAGGCTTAAGCTGGTTCTCTCGCTGAGGACAATTTCTTTTAATATGGCCAGTCTGGCCACAGCCAAAACATGGGCCTTCTAATCCTCCAGGCCCTGTTGTTACCTGCTGTCCCAGATTAAGTGAATTAAATGCCTGGGTTAGGGCATGGGTCAGAGCCTCTGTTTGTGTTTGTAAGACAGCAGCCATGGCTTTGGTTTGCCCCCTCTGGGTTCCCACCTCCTTGGAGGCAATTATCCATTGTCCCATGGACCTGTCCTTAAGGCCAGCACAGGCTATCTTGTGATCAGCATCCATTCAATCCCATTTCAGGAGTTTAGTGAATTGCTCCCTCAATGGGCCTGGGGTAATTTTTGTTTTAAGCTCTTCTCTACTCTGTCTATAAACTCGTAGAAGAGTTCTCCAGGCTTTTGATCAATTGCTGCAAGGGGGGATTTGGTAGGCCCCTCATCCAATTTTCTCCAAGCTTTTAATCCTAAGACCCTGACCTGTTCTGTGTATGGGGCTGAATGTCCTACTGTTGCTCCCCTGTGGCATAACGGTCACTTGAACCAGTCAACATCCCAAAAGTAATGGGGACCAGTGGGTTGGCACTTGCATTCCTCTCAGCCTGTATCCTGCATTCCTCCTTAAAGAGGGTGTACCATTTCATATATATAGGGCTAGGAAGGACTGCTTTGGTGAGGTCCAGCCAATCCTTTGTAGTACACTGCTGATGAGCCAAGCCTTGGAGGAGAGTATCTACCCAGGGTGATCCCAGGCCATCCTCAGCCACTGCCTTTTTCAATTCCTTTAAATCATTCGCCTCCCAGGGAGACCAGTGGTCAGGGCAAGTGCCTCCTGGGTTTACATTAATAGGATACGCTTCCACCCATGGCCTCACAGAAGCCTCCGGAGCAGGACCAGGATCCTGAAAATGGGGACAGTTTTCATGGGTTTCAGGAAGCCCTGAAGCTGGCCAGGGCACACCGGAAGTGCTGCTTGTTATTTTGGCCACTTTTGGTTTCACTACTGTTGCATTTCTGCATACTTCCTCAAACTCTTCCCATGATTCCCATGCCGGGGTTTCTGAAGGCTCGTTAAGATGTGGCACCGAGGGCTTAGGGCTCTTGGGCAGAAAGCAAGCCTTTAAGGCTGAAATAATAGGGTAGAACTCCAGTGGCGGATCAACCCCCAATTGAACCTCCCTTTGTTGAGCTAGACGTTCCACATGTTCCATGTATCCCCAGTAAAATATTAGCCCCAAGTAGCCAGGGAGCCAAATGAACAGCCTCTGCCTAAAACTTTTGAGCTACCAGATCTGACAGATCCAATCCCCTCTTTTTAAGCATATCTCTCAGCACTTTAAGCTCTAGGTTCTCAGACTTATTGATGGTGTTACCCATCTTTTGGGTCTTGCTTACCCTAAACATCTCGCTTGGCCCCAATCCGTTATTTTTCTTTCTTTCTTTTCTTCTTTTCACCTTCCTTCAAGTGCCACGCTAGGTGCCAGTTGCCAGGGGTTCGAACCAGCGACCCCTGTGCAGTGATGACTGGGGATGAGTAAGCACGCTGTTCACCAGCCCACGCTGTCCCCAGTGCCAGGGAAAATCAGACGCAACGGGGAGCCTAGTCAAGCAGGGACTCATTTATTGCAGGTGTTACAGAGATTATAAAAGCACCTGGAAATCCCCCCTGCCCCCTGAGGGTGTATCTTAAGGATGGTCATGTGCTGATCACGCACTCCTCAGCAGTGCGGAAGTATCCTTCAGACTTTTAAAACAAGTCAGGCCGTGCTCCAGTAACTTCTCAGACCTCTGCATGGTGGGGCCTTTAGGTCCCCACAATCCCACACCTATCACCTCCTTCAAGGCTCAGGGGCTTTTGCAGAAGAAGTTGGCAGAAAGTATGCAAGAGCCAGAGGAAGGGGTGGAGTGTTAACTGGAAGTGTTCTCCAACCGCTATGCTGGGACGCTATAGTCACACCTTCCCATGCTGGTCAAGGAATTGATGTGAGAGCCAGTTGCCCCTCCCACCCAATCAGTCAACCTCAGCCACATGTGGGAGAGGGGCTAAGGATATATAAGCTGATAGCGACATGAGGCACTTCTCTCACCATTTTGTGCAGCTCCCGGCAAGTCACAGGATGTATAATTGAATGTGGACTTTCCAGCACAGTCATAAATAGAACAGTACCCACTCTTCTGCTAATAAACCCCCATCCTATGCTCTGTCAGCAAGCCTAATAATTAGAATTTTCTAAACAAACAAACAAACAAACAAACAAACAAAAACAGAGCTAATGGAAACCTTCATTATTCCACCAAAACTGACCCCATGTTGGCAAATGTTTTGGTTTTTGATTTCTTATTCCTATTTTCCCCCCTTAAATTTCATTGTATATATATTTTTGTATAAACTACTTCAAGTTATTTCTGGAAAAATGTGTTAAAAATTGCCTCTCTTTGGAAAGAAAAAAAAAGGTTTGTCTTCTCTATGTAACACAGAATGACAAAGCAAAGTTCTGTGCCATGGAATATTATACCAAAAGCTGACAGTCTACCAGCTCTACCTTAATTCTTGATCCAAGATCCTCAAGATCAACTCTTGATCTACATATGTTGTACTTACTATTAAGTATTGGTAAGTTCCTACATGCCCTTCAATGTATAATTCTTTTCCTTCCTTAGACGATCCAGGTTTTCTGAGTTGTATTTTAAGGTAATGTTCCCTACTTATTGATGGCCTGGAAAGGAAGAAACGGTAGATCCATCAAAGAGCAATTTCTATCTAAAGAGCAACCTTGTCACATGTGAGATGTTTTCATAATCTTCAAGCAGGGGTGAGTTGATAGAGGTTGCTCTCTTGTATCAGGAGTGGTCACCCACTTCTGCAGGACAAGAGATTTAGGAGGAATCTAATTGCTTAAGTTTCCCAACTTCACCTCCCTAGATAACTTTTCCTATATCTGAGCCCCATCCTTTTACTATGAGGGCTCTGAGAGCCTTCAGGAGAAGGAAAATTGGCAAGTATACTATAAAGTAATAACTGATTAGCACAGATGTTTCGTTTAAAATCCAGTATTTGGTAGATTTCTTGGGGAGCTCTGGGAAACAAATTGCACTTTAGAATTGTCCTGACTTGTAAGAAAAAGGACCACGTTCTGTTGCTGTGATAAACCACACTGACCAGAAAACAAAAGGAAACAAAACAAAAAAAAAAACAAAACACTTTGGGAGAAATGGGTTTATTTCATCCTACATGTTGAGTCCATCATAAGGGAAACACAAAGCAAAGCAGATGATGGATGAAGATTGAACATGAACTTCCTCCCACTGACGTGCTCAGCTGTGTGTTTTAATACAGCCCAGGCCCACCTGCCTAGGGATGGCACTGCACACAGTGGACTGAGCCCTTCTAAATCAATTAGGATTTAAGAAAATTCCTGTTAGGCATGTCCACAGGCATATTAAGGAGGTAATTCCTTAAATTAGGTTCCCTCTACCCAGGTGACTATAGTTCATGTCAAGCTGACAAAATTAATCAGCATAGTTACTCTCTGGTAAAGAAACAACTGTAAGCTCTTAGTAGTCAATGTGTACCCAAGAAATGGGATCACTGGTCAGGTAAAAGGAGTCTGATGAGATATAACATTAATACACTAAAAAAGTCATTGTGAGATACATTTTCTTATTCTGAATCTTTACATAATCCCAGTGGTTTTATTGATATTTTTTTTCCTTTTCTTTTTCTTTTTCAGAACTGAGGACCAAACCCAGGGCCTTGCGCTTGCTAGGCAAGTGCTCTACCACTGAGCTAAATCCCCAACCTCTGATATTTTTCATAAGTGGTCTATCCTAACTCATTTATTCAACAGATATAAGGAAAATTAACATCATTTTTGTGAAGAAACAGGACACATATGGCCTTTGTCCTTATGTAACTTGCATTCTAGTGACTAATGTCACCAAGAAATAAATATGATTCTAGATAGTTATCAGTGTGGTAATTGTAAGGTGGTAAAGGGCAAGTATTTTAATAATGATTCCATAAACCAATCTTTCCTAAATCAGTTGATTTCCAAAAGAGTGGGCATGGTAGGGGTACGAGAATAAAGGATAGAAGAACAGAAAGCACAGATATGTAAAAGTAGCAGAGGTCTAGGAGAAATTACTGAAATTATGTTCCAATATATTGAATCATATCTGAAATTCCTTAAGGCGGGTATTTGAATAACACCTAACTTATTAAGGAGCAGGTTATGAGAATGTGTACAATGTAGTAATAAATTTTCCATTTGTTTAATGTTTTGCTCTGAAACAGTGAGAAATTACTGAAGGCCATTAAGCATTCGACAGATACCTGTGAATCTATTAAAGTTTATACCTGTAAAAATGCTTCTGTAATATGTGTGTATGTGTGTTTGTGCACAGATCTTTACACATATATCCATAGGTTTATGTACCACATATTTAAGTGAAGCAATATGCTGTGCTTTTTAGTGAAATATATCCAGGATATAAGTTCATTTAAGTACAAACATTTCTGATTCTTAAGATAATATGATGTTCTTTTGTGGAATTACATGCCCCTTTTCAAGGGATATTTTCTGAGCTAAGGGGGTGTTTGTCTGAAGTACTTCCTAAATTCCAAGTGGGAAAATAGACTTTGTAAAACAAAACAACTCTTCCAAGATCAACCAAATTCTTCTCTTATATTTGCCTTTCCCCAGAAGTTCAGTTCAGTTAAGCTGTTATGGTTTGAGTGTTTGTCCCTCTCAAAGTCATGCTGACATTTAACTACCATTGTAAGTATATTCAGAAGTGAGGTATTTACAAGGTGATTAGCCATGAGTGCTCTGCCTTTCACAGATTTTCATCATCACGGTTGTAGATTCTTTCTAAAAGAACAAGTTTGGGCCTTTCTATATTTCTCCCACTCTCTTTGTGCATCTGTTATGGGATGATACAGCAGGACTGCCCTTAAGAGATGCTTGTCCCTCTGTCTTGAACTTCTCAGCTTCAGAATCATGAACTAGTAAACTTGTACTCAGTATGAATTTCTGAGTTTGTGATACTGTGTTTTAGCAGCACAAAATGGAGTAAGGTGCCAGCAAAGGCCTTGCCTACATTGTTCACTTCTTTATCATTGACACCTGACACTCCAGATGAACGTGAAGGTCTCTTGCTCATTAGCCATGACTGACTCTGCCTCTTTCTCTCATAAAGTCTGTCATTTTGGTGGTACTGAGTTACACTGTACACAGAAGAGTTTTCCAGTAGGAGATGTTCAAGTAAGAAAACAGCGTTAATGTTTCAGAATAGCATCTGGTGTTTTTGTTGTTAGCATTGTATCTCAAGTTTCTTCATATGTAAAACAGGGTCCAAAAGATACAGAAAAAGAGGAAGTAACATTGAGAATGAGCCCCCTGACTTGGCTAAGTAGACTTGGTACCAGCATCATGTCATCTGAATTAAACACACTGTACTACTCATTTTTTGTTGTTGCTGTAGTGACAAATACTTAAGAAAAACAGTTTAAAGGAGGAAAGATTGTTTTCAGCTCATAGTTTCAGAGGCCCATGGACATTTGTCTCTCTTATTTTTGGACTAGCAATGATGCCTACGATCAATGAGGAGAGGGTGTGGTAGAGTAGAGTGGCTATCCCACTGTAGACAGGAACCAAACTAACAAAAGAACTGAGAGGAGCTAGGGACCCCCCCCCCCAAGATCACATTATCTGTGGCCTGCTTCCCCAACCAGGCCTCAACTCTGAAAGTTTCATCATCTCCTAATGTCATCAAATTATGACTCCAATAAGGGGTTAGCCCATTGATTAGGTTAGAGTCTCCGAGATCCAATTACCTAATTACCTTTAAATGATGGATGTGCCAGCTGAGGTCCAGATTTGTAAGACTTGACACTTCTTCATGAACAGTTCATATTTAAACCTTTCCTCCAATTCTCTCTGTCTGAGAAGTGGTTTCATAATCTTTATATTACAGATCAAACTCTACCCGTAACAAGGACACTCTGGTTCTATCATTAACAATCTCTTCTTTAGCTTTCATAAGCCCGAATTTCTTTATTTGTAAAAATGAACCTAGTAAGAGACAACATATAACACTATTTACTGGATACTGATTGTGTAGAAAGGTTTCATTTGGCCTGATTTCAAAATCACTGTATCATATAATTTCCAAAACAACTTCCTAAAAGAAAAAACTCTTATCTACATTTTGAAAGTGATAAAACTATATCTTCAGTTAACTAGTATCTTGAAGATCACTTAAGTAGTGAGTTGAAGAATCAGGATGGTCTCCCCATGTGTGTCAGACTCTCCAAGGCCTATAATCTTTCCAGATGTAATACATAAAGGTGGCATCACATGATATAAACTGAAAAGAAGTGTCCTGTGTACATGTGGGCAAGAGTTCATTAAATTTTCAGTATCTTTGCCTTATAAGTACAGGTGCTATGTAGATTCATGGTTTAGATTTCCTAGAATGTGATTTTTTTTTCAGATTTATTTACTTTGGTCTTTGGAAACTAGACACCACAGCCAATTCTGATACCACTGGGTATTTGAAACTAAGAAAACTAATGGTTTGTTAGCATGTGCCTTCCCAATTGTAATCTGTCTCCTACCTCTTAATTGAAGTGGGCAATGGTATAACTCATAACTGACCAAGAAAGCTAGGGATTACTGTTTGTCACCATAGATCTTGAAGCCCAAAATAGCACACACCATTCTCAAGTACTGAGCTTGGAAATACCTTCAGTGGAGACTCATTAATGTTTGTGGTATGCGGTGAGGAATGGAGAAAAATTCAAATGTATCAGCTCATGCATGGAATTCAGATGCTAGAATTCAATGTGTCACTATTAACATAACAAGCACGAGACACTTGGAGGCGTTCACATACCTTCACCAGCATTTGACTCTGCCTTCAGATGTGGCTGCACTTTGTATCCACACCTCATATAATTATAGAAGTGTGTTATAGTCATAGAAAACTTCATCTCGCTGTATAAGCTGCTGTCAAATGCTACTGTGAAATGCTGCTTTGAAACAACAGCTGAAGGATCATCAGTCATCTGTCCCAGAGGACACACTGAAATAAATTAGTATACAGAGTTTCCTTAGATTTGAACTACAGCTTCGGTGTCCCTGGACATGTTGCTAAAACATCAGCGCTGAACCCTATGCAGCTGAACTTTATTCAGTCAGAGATTAGCTAGCTGCTTGTTTAGATTTTGAGTAATTAAATGGAGAACCTGAATGTCTGCGCGGTACTTTATTTTTGTTCTGAATACAAGTCAAGAGGCTTTTTCCCCCCAGAGTCTTCAGATACATTGGCCTAAATTATTTTATCTTAAAATCATTGTACACATGCCTTCTGTTCCGTCTCTCTCAAGCACCTTGCCTGGAAGTCAGTCTTTATATTTGTTTCTCCTATGAAGACACCCAACACCAAACCACAAATCACACATCATGTGAAAGTCTAGAAAAATCACATTAAAAGCACTCATATTTTTTGAGACAGAATCAGTTTTTAAAATTGCATATTCATGGGGCTGGAGAGATGGTTCAGTAGTTAAGAACAATGGCTGCTCTGGCAGAGGACCTCAGTTCCGTTCCCAGCACCCACATGGCGGGGCGGCTAACAATTGTCCTTGACTCCAGTTCCAGGGGCTCTGACTCCTTCCGGGTGTTGTACAACATGGGTACACTTACATACATGAAGGCAATACAGTCATATATGTAAAATCGAAATAATAAATACAATATTTTTTAAAAAGACCAAAAAAAGCTGTATATATCATTGTGACTAACTTTGATTTCTCTTCTCATTGTTCTGTCTGCTTTAAGCACTTGGCCTGAGTAGCAACAATGTGGGAAAATGACTCTGATCTCCCAAGTAGATAATTAAGCTAATTATGACAGAAATATTCTGAGAAAAAATATTTCATCTTGTGAGCTTTTAAAACACTCACCAAAAACATTAACTTAGAAAGAAAACAACTTTAGGACATGTAGTGTTGGTAAAATTCCCCAAATGTCACAGGGATGCCAGCTTTTGTGGTGGGTCATTGGTGCATGAGCCTTGCAGTCAACCACTTTCTCCTGGAGAGCAGCTGCTGGGCATTTGGGCTGGATGGATCCTGTTTTCATTACTCATGGTGGACACTGGGCAGAGATCTTGTCAGTACATAACGGTTCTTGCAAACAAAGGCAGACCTCATGCAGATAGAAAACTGCCCAAGGGAGCCACATCCATGTTTTCACCAGCACATGGATATCTTGTGGCAGTCCAATCTGCTGTAGCACACTGGTAGGTATCTAGTAAAGGGTCACTAGGATTTTCTTGGGCTCAGTCATCTATATATGTTGTCAATACAATTTCCACTTAGTAAGTGAAAGAAATTAAGAAACTAGTTCCTAGTCTGGGTGATTAAGTAAAATAGGAACAATATAGTAAAATGTATCTTGAGCTACTTAATGTCATCCCAATACCTATATATTTTCCTTTACCTCATGAAATGTGTGACAGTCATTTTTCTTAAATGTGACAATAAAATAATAAAATAGATTTGAAAGTATGTAAATTTATTACTTGAATGTGCAAGTATATACTCTAAGTGCCTACTTGTTCTGAGTACACTTGAATAATTCCCATTAATGTCAATGGGAAGAGTTGTGAATTCAAAGCAAAGAATGAATAAAATGCATTTACAATCCTCTAGCTGATTACTTTCACAACCCTATTTTCCATGCTTATTATAACACAATGAAGTTGCTCTTATTTTTTTCTCCAAGTTGAGACACTATGCGTCAGTGTTCATATCTTTAAATGCCATGATTGTACAATTCGTGCACTTAAAAAATTAATCAGAGATGTAAATGTTGCCAAAAGTGTGTGCTATTCCAGCCAAGCTTTGCAGTGTAGGAAGAATGAATTACTGATCATATTTTCCTTTCAGTGGTTGTGGTCATGACATTTTTCAAATCGGTGCAATTTAAAAATTGACAATGCATCATCATAATCCTTTTTACATGCAGGAAACACCCACTTAACATAGTTTTTTTTCTGCAAATTCCTGTAGGCAGACAATTTTCACAATCAAGTTGCATAGAAACCCCTTATTCATAAAGGATAACATCTGAGTAATATCAACGAAACATTTGTGATCCTTTCTTTTCTAAGCAGCAGGCAGTGATATTGAAGTTGGCCATTTCATTTCATTGAAAAGTATCAGAAAACTGCATGTGCACTGAGGGGTGTGTGTGTGTGTGTGTGTGTGTGTGTGTGTGTGTGTGTGTTATTTTAATGCAGAGTCAAGTAGTAATGGCCTGCAAGAGAAGAGGTTGTGTCTATTCCTTCAGCAATGTTGCTATGATGCCTGCAACAGTACCGGGCAGATGAGTCAGCTCTTAGAAGTACAGGAAGGAAGAACAGTTGTAAGTGGTATTTTGGAATGCTCCAGGCTCTGCCTAGAGGCCACAGCAGAATACCTACCAATGTACCACAGCCTGTAGTTTAGAATAAAGATATTATTGTTTTCAGTGCTTAGTTTTCTAAGAATGTCCTGACATAGTGAAAACAAGTAAGTGAATTTTTGTTTTATAAATTTTTTGTTGTTTATTTTCTATTTATTAGACACTGATATGTGAAAATTGAATGGGTAGTAGGGCTTGTTGGTTGATAATATAGTAAGAAACATACAGGGAACCTAGCAAAATACCCATGACTGGAGAGGTCCTGGGTCCTAGAGGAGAACCTACTACTGCTACTTTCTGAAATAGTGTAAATTCTTACTACATTCTAAACTCTTATCCTTATATCCACAGATAAGTGGATATAGCTCTCAGCATTCATCAAAGGAGCTACTTTTTGCAACAGATAGAGATTAATACAGATATCCACAACTGGTCAAAATACAAGAAAAAAAAAAAAAAAAAAGACCATGATATTCCTAACCTGCCTAACCCTAATTGATGCATCCACAATGCAGCTTCTACACCTAAGGCTCAGAGAACATTGTGGAAAAAGGGACAGAAAGATTCTAAGAGCCAGGGGGCCAGGATCCCTGATGCTAGATAGTAGAATATAGGCATGATACGGAAGCTGCACCCAGAAAATCTAAATAATATGGTAGCCTAGACAAGACCTGTGTAAGGACAACCTTAACTGACATGCCAGTGTGAATGAGGGAAATTTCACAGGGTTCTAGATGAAGAGCTATGGCTAATCATTGGCTGCTGAGGGAGGGGGAATCAGTTTTCTCCAGGGACAAGTTCCCCCAAAATTATGTAATTCCAAGTAGGCAGCCCTAAACATGTACACAAAACACTACTAAATGGACTCAGTAGTAAATTACGTGTGTGTATGTTTGTGTGCATATGTATGCATGTATGTATAATAAAAAGTCAAAGATGAGGTCATGAAATTGTGACAGTGGGAGGAATGTAGGAAGAGATGAAGGGGAGATAAAGAGAGATAAAAATCATGTAAATACAGTACTTATGTATGAAATTCTCAATAATTTTTTTAAGAGAATGGTTTAAAGCAGAAAAGAAGCGGGGGGGTGTGACTCACACGTAGAGCACTTGCTTGGCATATGCAAGGCTCTGGTTTAAATCTCAGCAGCAAAACCAAACAGACTAATAAGCAAAGAAGCTGAATAGAATATACAGATAATAGCTTGAAGTTTATGTTGAAGATGACTTGCAAAAGCACTATCAATTCTTATGTGAGATTAGATAATTTCATGTAAAATGAGCATGGAGATGATTTGCAATGTGGCTATTTTTGAATGAATATCTGTAGGTGTGTCACTTGTCCTGGCTTTCTAATATCCAGAATATTTTCCTTGATGTCCTTTTCCAATGAGAAAAATATGTTAGAAATTCCACTTGTAATAGAAAACTCACGCACTGACTCTGGAGGGATTGCATAAGAATTGGGGAATGTCAGTATTTTCAATTCTTCTTAGTTACACATTTAAGATATTCCTTTCTCTGCTTTAGAAACATGTTTTATAAGAGCTTGACATTTTATAATCATAGAAGTTTCCTTAAGTATTTGAATAAACCTTTTTATTCAGGTTTGAAAGAGTATATAGGCATATTGTAGAAGTTAGAATATAGAAAAATAGCAATTCAAGAAGGAACACTCATTGAATATGGATAACATTCAATTTGTCTGGTTCTTTTATAAAGTAGACACAAATTAGTACGGAAAACATGGAGCTTAATTCCCTTTTTACTACCTAGAATATAAGAAATCATAATGTAGTAGGCGATTAGATGAATATTTTGTGTAACTTATATAGAATTAGAAACTGCTTCCTATAACAGGATTTAGGGATTTTAATGCATGATTTCCTCCAAAATATTTCAACATCTTTTAGTAAGTCCATAGTTTTCTAAAAATAATAAAAGTTCAGAAACATATTTGTTTTAAATACAGTTGAGAAGAGGAAGATGTCTAGTTTTGAAATGGAGAATTTTGTATACCTGATTTCCCCTTGTCTTAGCTTGTCTTGCTTGTGTCAGTTTTGTGCTGGCCAAGCTGTCACCTAGAAAGGCATCCCATGTGTTGCCATACAGACATTCAATGTCCAGTTACAAAGAGAACTCCATTGCTTCACAATGGTTCTGAGTGCTTTCTCCTAGGTTAGAGAACAATTGTGAACTTCAAATATGAGCTTGTCCTCTGAAAGCATACTCTTCAGATCTGCTTATTTCTATAAATATGACTAAGATGAACTTCAATTACAACCTCTCCATATATTGCATATAACCCTGGTGACTTTGATACAAAATTTTGAATACTTACTTCTACCTGGTGTAGTTATGGTTACAATGGACACAGCAATAAATGTAAAAGAATAGATTTATCTGTAACAGTAAATAAGAAGGGGTATAAATAAAAAAATAAAGTCCAGAAAGACATAATGAATAACAGTGACTAATTTTGTATTGGGTAGTCAGGAAAACCTTCCTAAGGAGGTAACATTTGAACAAAAAGATGAAGGAGGCTGTGAAAGTAATGAGACATCTGCACACCTGGAAAATTATGTTCAGAAGAGAGGAAGCCATCAGTGCTAACACCCTGGGGCCTCAATTTGCTCCTTTTGTTGAATGGCATGAAGACCAGTGCAGCCAGAGTACAGGAGGGAGGTATAGAGTGTGCTGTGAGGCCAGACTCCACATTAGGGTTCTCTTTTAAGGATGATGATCAATCACTCTGGCCATGATGAGTCAGCTAGGTAAAGGGATATCAAAGCAGAAGCTCAGACCCTTTGTGGGAGGTTAAGCTAATACAGATTTCAGCCACAGATGGCAGTGCATTTGAAGTGATGGGATGTGTACAGTTGGTGAAAAGTAGTTGGACTTGTTGATAGTGTGAACTGAAGTTCCCAGAAAATAAACCCAAATATGTACGTTAGATTCTTAAAACTGATTTCCTTGTAGGAACTCTGTGATGGTGAAGACTTGGAAGACAGATCTGGAGCTACCTTATCTTGGGCTGCCTTTTACCCACTCAATAGCAACTCCTCACTCATATCTCTTTGGCCAAACATTCTTGTGACTATCATATGAAACCTTTGGGGATATATCAACTAATCAGATCACTAGCTTCTACCAACCCCAAAGCTTTGCATGTCATCAGATCAGCTCTTGAGGCATTGAGCAGACATTTCTTCACTTTTCTGTATCCTTTCTATCTAATGTCTCCATCAAGATACTTGGGAAATGCCTTGACCTGTGAATTTCTTTGTTTTGTAATATAAATCTTCAAAATAGCTACCATGTTCTATCATGGTATTTGGGATAACTTGAATCCATGTATGGGTCATGGTAGAATCAATTATCTCTTATTCTTTTCAAGATGAGAGCTGTGGTTTTTGCATCAGTGAGTTCAGGGTATAGGTTAGAGAGAGTGGCACTAAAGATACCTCAAGAATCAGAGACTATGGCTGTCCAGGATTAATATGTTCATGTATTTTTACTCCAGAATAAACACACTCTCAGAGGCTTTGCAAAGCAAAATAGTTCTGTTCTGTTCTGAAAGTCTGTGAAGTTTGGTAAGGCCCCTCCTTAGGCATTAATGTAGGTCTCTCAGCTTTATGATGCTGCTTCCTCACCAACAGACCCTAATTCAAGCTTTTGCCAGAGTTAACATTAAGCAAGTAGTTGTCCACATGAATCTTCATCTAGCTGTACTTTTAAAATCCAAGGCATATGGAACTCTTCTCCATTATGGAATTCTTCCTTCCTTATTTCTCATGAATTCACTAAATATTTACTCATTTATTTAAAGACAATCATTAAATATTGATGCTAGGTAGCCAACACTAAACATGATAGGAAATTTTTAGAATGGAGAAGTGAAAATAAGTAAACACATGCAGTATATTACCCATTGATACCACTTTGAATGAGACTAGAGCAGAGAGACAGAGAGGGGTATTATGGAAGAGGGTGAAGGGAAGGGGTATTATAGCTCAAATTGTGTGCCAAGGAAGTTCTCCTTGAAAAAGCAACATCAAAGAAAATACTTGAGGCAGATAAGGAAACAAGTCATGTATATACCAGAAAGGAAATTGATAGAAGGAAAGGTAATAGCTGGTACAAAGGTGTGGAGGTAGGAGTCTATTGGGAAAGCCGTAGAATTAGAATAGCTTCAGTAAGAGACAGGACCTAGATGGACCACGAAAGGTAACTGGGACTCTGGGGCAGACTGTTAGGTTGTTGACTGAGAAAGGAAGGCCCTGGAACATTGTGAGTAGAAGAGGTGCATGCTAGTATTTGTGTTTTAGTGGCATTGTGCTTCTAACTGTGTTTAGGATGAGAATGAACAGGGCCATTCATAAAAAGAAGGTTGGGGTTTTTGTCAATGTTGTTGGTATTTATTGTACCAACACGGTATTCCATAGTTGTCCTAAGATAGCTTACTGTACTTAAGAAGGATTATTTCACTATTGAAGATTTATCCTGTATGGGGGGGGCGGTTTTTACTTTCTGACCATGTTCAGTTCATAACGTGTTTTAAATTATCTTTGTTTTCTTCAATGTTGCGATTGTAAGCTTCTTTTTCCCAGAAATCTAAGTACTTCAATTTTTCTGAGTTGCTAAGGGATACAGCAGCTTATGCTTAAAAACCAGCTCAAGATGAAGTCAAGCACATTACATACTTTCCAGATAAAGGTTATATATAAAAAGATAAAGATCTTAAAACTAGAGGGTGCTATCTCTGAAAGCTCACATGTTTTTTTCTGTGGAGTCAAGTTAATATAATTTTGTTCATATGTATGTTTTGAAAGTGTGTAGAAGTTGAAAAATAATCAAGAAGACTCTATCCAGGTTTTCACTAATTGGTATTCACTAATCTTTATGTTTGCTTTTACAAGTATCTTCATTTTGAGGTGTTCTTGCTGCTCGAAATTTATATTTAGCAAGTATAAGAAATGGCTATGAATGCTCTTTCTAATCTCCCATCAGCAGCTGAATTTCCGGGGGATCATTTCACACTGAGTTTGTGTGACTCATTGAAGGATTTGTGTCAAACTTCTACACAGTGCAGTGAAAGCTAGAAGCACCACAGTAGGCATTTCTTTTGCTTACTCTCAAAGCATTGTTTATCTCAAGTTCGAAGTTTAGAAATAGAACTGTAAGTAACTTTTAGACTACCATTTTTTGTAAGAAAAACCTAGCTATATCTTCTAGTGTAGAAAGATTTGAAATATACTATTATAAAAAATTAGACATTAACATGAAAAGCACAACCAAAAGATACAGTACAATTTTTATAACTACTAGGTAATGTAGGAAATATGTCCTATATCTTACAATTACTAGGATTTACCTCTTAGAGTTTAGCTGGCCTTACTGTTATAAGGAGTCTAGCCTAGCACAAGTAGGCAATCAGAGGACTACTGACCAACCTATCAGTTCCAGCTGGCCAAGGTTTCTAAACTCCATTCATGAAGCATTCTCATGGGCAGGGAGTCCCTGTATTTGTTGTGTTGGTTGAAGCTTTACTGGATCCTTTCAGAGTGCTCCTTGTGGCTGCTGTCCTGGATAGGTCTTCTCAGCATGGAAAATATAGCAGAAAAATGAAATCCCTTCAGAAACAGAGGATTTGATTCAGCAACCTCAAGAAATGAAAGGCCAGTCGATTAAAATGAGGAGACATGGGGCTGGAGAGATGGCTCAGCAGTTAAGAGCACCTGTTGCTCTTGGAGGACGCAGGTTTGGTTCCCAGCACCCATATGGTGGATTATAACACATAACTCTAGTTCTAGGGGATCTGACATCCTCTTCTGGTCTCTATGGGAAACAGGGACACATGTAGTATATGACCATACATGTGGGGATTCACATGTACACATAAGATTTAAAAGGAATTAAAAATAAGATTTATGGGGAAGCATAAGCTGATATGTAGTGAGATGCATGGAATGAAAATGAATAAGAGCCACATGCACAAGCGAGCTTTCTTTCATTTGTAGATTCAGTTTATTTTAGATTTTATTTGTTATATTTTAAATATTTTATCGATTCTTTGAGAATTTCATACAACGTATTTTGATCATACTCAGACCCCCTCTGCTATCACCTCTCAGATCCCCCACTTCATGTCTTCTATATTTTTTAAGCTCTACTGTATTATTTACAGTGTCTGTTGCTAAAACACCATGATCAAGGTGATTTATAGAAGGAAGAGTTTATTTGGCTTACACTTCCAGAGGGGTCAGAGTCCATCATGTTGGGGAGGTGTGGCTGGAAGAGGGAGGAGACAGCAGGAAGAACTAAAATCTTTAAGCAGGCACAGGAAGCAAAGAGAGGCAGACTGGAAATGGGCAGGGTATATAGTCTCAAAGCCTGTCCCCAGTGAATTGCTTCCTCCAGCAAGGCCACACTTCCTCAACCTCTGCAAACACTGCCACCAAATGGGGACAAAATGTTCCAATACTTAGAGTTCATGGGGAACATGCTTCATTCAGATCACCAACTTACCAAGTCTAATTTGTGTTCCTCAAGTGCTTTTGCAGGTGGATTCCATTCCCCGAAGCCTGGTTAACCTACTTGGCATCATACAGTTAAAGAAAACTGAATCGTGGGGGCTGGTGAGGTGGCTCAGCAGTTAAGAGCACTTGATGTTCTAAAGGATGATCTGAGTTTGGTTCCAACATGGTGGTTCACAACCATCCATAACTCCAGTTCTAAGGGTTTCAGTGCCCTCTTCTGGTATCCATGGGCATTACAAGACTTGGGTACACTTACATACATGTACACAAAACACCTAAGCACATAAAAAATAAATAAATTTTAAAAATTAAACAAGACAAAACAAAACTGATTCTCCTTCCAGGATCTCTCAATTGCCAAGACTTCCTCAGCTAGCACTGGTGCTTCATGCTTACCTTTCCCATCCACCCTGGGTTTTTGTCTGTTTCAGGCTTGTGTGGGTCTTGTATATACTGTGGGTACATATGTGTACTGCCTCATGGTATCCAGAAAATATAGTCCATCACCTCTGGCTCTTACAATCTTTCCTCTCTCTCTTTCTAATTGACCCTTGGGTCTTGGTGGTGGAGAGAGGTACAATATCAGTGTCCCATTTAAGACTAACTGTTCTGCAGTCTCTTATTTTCTGAACATTGACCAGTTGTGGGTCTTTGTTGATTGCCAACTGCTGCAAAAAGAAGCTTCTCTGGTGAGAGTTGAGAAATTCACTAATGGGTATAACAATAAGTCATTAGAAATCAGATTAATACTATGTTCATTTATCAGAATAATAGCAGTAGTATCTTCTCTATGACCTGTGATCTGTGAAGGCACATGTTCTTGTCCTTGATAAGAGTGTCAGATATAGGCTCCATCTTGTGAAGCAAGCCTTCAATCCAATTATACAGTGATTGCTTACTCCCATAAAGTCTGTGCCACTGTTACACCAGTGGGCATAATTAGCCAGGCCAGTTGTTATTGTAGCTCACAGAATTCACAGCTAGATAAGGCTGATTATTACTTTGCTCTTCTCATAGTGTGCAAACTACTTTCTAGTACTATGAAACTCAGGCAGTAGAGGTGAAGTGTTGAGGTCAGGACCAGCTTGATTTCTGCAGGTTTGTTCTATGACTCAGGTATACAGTGTCCTCAACAATAGGGTCTTACTATCAAGTTCTGGAGGTCAATTAAGAACAGAGGCTATAGCCTTTATTGCTTGAGAGTCTCATGGGACCTCCCTGATCAACAACTCCAAAAGAGGGAACCCAGTCCTCGTAGTGAGTTTTTGATTTATTAGCCTATGGTATCTGGTAGGGGCATTGTCTCCCATACTCGCTTGTAGAGTTATTGCATTAATATATACAGTTGTAGATTTCCATATAATTTTCTGAAAAGGCCTCTAGTGTTACTTATTCCTCCCATATTCCCTCCTCCACCCTGCCCTCTCAATCCCCAGCCCATGTAACCATTCCCAATTGATTACTCCACCCTTTCCCTTATATCACTTCAATATGTCTCCCTTCCAATTTATCCCCAGACTCCTACCTAGTTTTCTGACCCCTTTGGATTTTTTTTTCCAATTGGAACACACATACCTAATGATTCAAAGCTACCATCTGCATATGAGAAAGAACATGCCACATTTGTCTTTCTGGGTCTGGGTTACCATACTCAGGATGATTTTTTCCAGTTCCATCCGTTTACCTGTGAATTTCATAATTTAGTTTTTTAACAACTGAATGATATTCCATTTTGTAAATGTAACATATTTTTACTATCCATCAGTTGTTGGACATATAAGTGCTTTCCATGTCCTTACTAGTGGAAATCAAGCGGTAATGAGCATGATGATCAAGTATTTATGTGGTAGTATAGAGACTTTTGGGTACATGCCCAAGAGTGGTATGGCTGGAAAATATGGTAGATCAATTTTGAGGTTTTTGAGGAACCTCCACAGTGATTTTCATAGTGGCTGCACCAGCTTGGGCTCCCACCAGCAGTGAATAATGTTCCCCTTCTCCCACATCCTCTCAAGCACTTGTCATCCTTTGTATTTTGGATCTTAGCCATTCTGAATAGAGTAAGATGAAATCTCAAAATAGTTTTAATTTGCATTTCCACTACGGCTCAAGATTTTGAACATTTAAAAATATTTCTTAGGCATTTGCATTTTGTCTTTTGAATACTCTCTGTTTAGTTCCTTGCCCAAATTGTTAATTGAGTTGTTTGTTATTTTGATTTTATTTTTTATTTTTTTGACGTCTTTGTATGTTCTAGATACTAACCATCTGTCAGAGGTAGAGGTGGTCAAGGTTTTTTTCTCATTCTGCAGGCTGTTCCTTCACTCCAATGATCACATCCTTTATCTATAGAAGCTTCTTAGTTTTATAAGGTCCCATTTATTAATTGTTGTCTTAGTGCCTAAGCTATAGTAGTCCTGTTCAGAAAGTCATTTTTTGTGCTTATAAGTTCCAGCATATTTCTTTCTTTTCTAACAAATTCAGGGTATCGGGTCTTATGTTGAGGTCTTTGATCCATTCGGAGTTGAGTGTTTGTGATTTGTGAGAGATAAGGATCTAGTTTAATTTTTCTATGTGCAGCTCTCCAGTTTTCCAGCACTGTCCTTTGAGTATGCTATCTTTTTCCCAATGTGTAGCTTTGGCCACTTTGTCAAAAATCAAGTCATTTTCCTGTGTTCTTTCCTGTTGAGTATGTTATACAAAATGAAGATATACTTCAAATTACTAATGGAAACAGTTTGATATAAAATTTCTTACTCATCAAAATTATGTGAAATAGAAATTGTATTCCAATACAATAACTGTACTCTTCAAAGAAAAAACATTACTCAGATATGAATTCATTTAATTCAGCTGTGAACATGTCATACAATACATGTATTAAGTAATCAGCATTTTACTTAGTAGCACAATGTGAACCTTCTTCTATGTCAAAATATAGGCACCTTGATGTACTACATACAATTGCTTTCATGCTATGTTTATAAAGTACGTATAAAGTATACACTTTGTGCTTGTACTTGTGTTCCTTCACTAAGATCTTATGGCACAATGCAAATATTCCCAAATAAAAAATTCAAAATACTTTTGGTCCCACATATTTAAATGTACTTATATATTTGTTTATGTATGTAATTTCTATTTAGATTAAATTTAAAGAATATACATAGTATAATTTGATACCTGCTTTCATATTTTGTTTCCAGATGATCTGTAGTTATA
>NW_008360322.1:7914680-7926201 GCF_000622305.1 Nannospalax galili | reverse complement strand
TTTAAATAACAAATTCAACATTGGAATATATCATTATTTATTGGATTTTAAAGACTGAAATTATTCTTTATTGGTGAGACTAAGCACATTTTTTTGTTCATTGGTCATTGTATATCTTATTATTTGAGACATCACTTTATGTATTTTCTCCACTTTAAACTCATATGTTCATTATGTATCATTTCTGCAGAAATTTAAATATTCTAGTCATTCAATCTATTGACTCATTCCTTTATGAATTTTAATGGAAATTTGGAGGGCTTTTCCTAAATCAAGTTTATAAGAACACTTATTTAGGGGCTGGAGAGATGGCTCAGTGGTTAAGAACACTGATTGTTCTTGCAGAAGACCCGGGTTTGAATCCCAGCACCCACATGGCAGTGAACAACTGTCCTTAACTCCAGTTCCAGGGGATCTGACAGCCTCTTCTGTCTTCCACAGGCATTGTATGACACAGGTACACTTACCTACATGCAGGCAATGCACATATACACATAAAATAAAAATAATAAAAATTTTTAGAAAAGAAAACTTATTTAACTCTGTTGTTCATGACTAAACTTTTACATATAACTACACACTATTTGTAATTTTTTTGTCTGGACTTTGCTGGTAAATCCCAGAAAGAACTATAGCAGTCTTCTTACAGACACATCTTGTTGGTTTGCAAAATACAAAGGACAATAGCTAATTTTCTTTATCCTTAAATAATGTGAATATCAGTCATCACCAGGTCCCCAAAATGCTAATCTAATATACACCTAAAAGTGTGAAAAGGAGCCGAGAAGAGGCAGGAAAGGAGCATTGAGCTGCAAAATGCCTTGGGAACCTGGCACCTGGCCCAGTTCTATAAAGAAAGAAAAGAAGCCTTAGCCCAGCTTTTGACCTCTTTCATGACAGAAGAGAATAGAAGGGAATGATGAGAATGAGGCACCTGGAATGTCTCCTAGAAGAAACAGAGTTGGTTACTGCCTGAGTTTTGTTAGAGTCTTAACAAGAATAAATGAAAAATTAAGAAATAGAACTCCATGGATGTCCACATGAGGCAGAATCTTATTTCATCTGATAACTTTTTATCAAAATTCCAGTTGTGTATTATTTTAGGAACTATAACTACAAGAGTAGACACAAGACAGAGTTCTGCTGATGTAAAACATACTCTTGCAGAGCAGACAGGAAATTCAGTGGAGAAGCGAATTTAATATAATCTGTTAAGTAGCACAATGTTCTGTGGGGATAGTGACGTGTTAGTGATGTGCAGGGGTGGTCAGGTGATGAGCATTTGTATGAATTCTATATTAGAAAGGACAACAAGAAAGGTTTTGCTGAACACATATTCCTGTTCAATCTGATGGTTTCCCAGAGAGGTAACCAGACATAGCTACATTCTGACCCTGTGTAATCAAGGATGCTAAAGGATTGTTTTCCATGTCCCATCCTTCCATTGACATAGACATTTAGAAAAACGGTGAGGAACATTCAGATAGTATATTTGTCAGACCTCGAACAGTATTTTACTAGAATTATTTACAGGACAAATAAATACAAAGGGCTCATTTTAACATGTAGAGTTATGTCAACTCCTTTTGGAGGAACATCATACATTACAAATTATGAGATTTCCAATTTTATTTCTATAATGACACTAGTAAGAATATGTACTAAAGTAATTAGCTGTTTATTTTTTTTAATTAAGAACATTTAATGTTAGGAAATATTTCTATGTCTAGAAAACTAGAATAAAACAAAAAAAAATAGAAGTACCTAAGAAAGCTACTCACTCCCAAATAGCATTTCTGTCTCCCAATAGCGATCTAATGCACTCTCAATGTTTTTGAAAAAAAAAATGAACAAGCTTTTGGGAGAGATTCATTCAGCCAAAGCTCTTGAAAGAAGTCATTTAACACTGATGACTTAGTTTCCTAGTGAGCACGACTACACTCAGATTCATTCTCACTACTATGGGTGGATGTTAGTCCTTATATATGTGTGTATATAGATATATGTATACATATATATGCATATATACCATATATATAAAATCTCTATGTATATATCTCCTAGTTAACAATTCATCTATCAACTTGACACAGCCCTACATTATCTGAGGAAGTCTCAATTGGGGAATTTTTTGGTTCGGATTGGCCTGTGGCCATGTCTATGAGAATTGTTTTGAATGTTGATTATTACAGGAGGGTTTAGTCCACTTTGGGTGGCACCATCCTTAGGTAGGTAGAACTGAGCTATGTAAGAAAACTAGCTCTGAGCCACAGAGAAAGTCATAAAGCAACATTCCTCGGTGGTTCCCACCTTATTTCCTGCCTTCGTTTTCTGCTTGGTGTCCCTCAAAAATGGCTGTGACCTGGAAGTACAAGAGGAAATAAACTGTTTTCTCCACAGGCTGCTTCTGGTCATGGTGTTTTATCATAGCAACAGAAAGAAAAGTAGGACAGTATGTAACTGAGCACATGATGCGTCTATGACCTAAGATTTACATCACTCATAAAAAAGATACATAAACATGAATATAGATATGTGTATATAGGTATCTATGTGTATATTCTCTATGATCTAACAGTCAGCCTTCTGCCAATCATCTAATCTATCAATCGAAATCTATGAACTGCTGAGGCTTTATAGCGTATTAGTAGAAGAGACAGATGAGAACTCACATTTGCTATTTTGCAGTGTGCTGTAAATGTATGAACTCATTGGGTTCTCATCAGAAGGACTGAGTCCTGGGACATGAGTTAGTGTCACTGGTGAGGTCAGGTTGGTGTAAGAAGGGTTCTGACTCATGGTTTGATGTAGAGCCTTCGTGCCAACCCAGAAAACTTTTCTGAGAGTCACTTTCTCCATGGGCCTCAAGGAGTGCAGGGATGCCCCATCTTGGGAGAGCAGTGGGCTGTGAGTGAGCACAGACTTTAAATGCAGCAATTCTTGCCCGTCCCACTCCCTGAGTCATCACCATCTGTATTTCTGGGTCTGTCTCTGTGAAACAAATTTCAGTGCAAAAATAGATGCTCCTAAGTGGGAGAGTCAGTCCAATTATTTCCTGTTTGTGAGTCCACACTCTTCAATACTTTCTTTGATAATTAGGGAGAATATGAAAGGAGAAGATGCTGCTTTCTGAGAAAACTTCATGCCCGGGAGAATAAAACTGCACTTTCAGCTCCCAATCTAGAGGCTCAAAACTATGTTCTCTTCCCCACTTCCTCCTATACAGTTAACACTCCAGTAATTATAGGTTTAGATAGACATTCTTATGTGTGTTTATATAAGTTATCTATGATGACGTGGGTGACAAAGAACACACGTGTGATGTATGAAAGAGAAGGAAGATTGTGGGACAGTTACTTCATAGGGCTAGATTGATACAAGGCAAACTAATTTTGTATTTATGCTTATTTTAAATTTTGAGAAATTTGAGGGAGTTACATGCATATTCTCAAGACTCAGTATTAGTGATGGTTAATATTTCTTCCTATTAATAGATTTTTAACTATTAACACCATTATTACATGTAATTGACATTGCAGAAAAGACTCGTTATTTCCCCATGTTTTTCAATATTCCTCAGCATTCAATTATGTTTTAATTTACAAAGTGCACATTTTGAAGCAAATGTGGCCATAAGGATGTTGACTCTCAAGCAGCATGTCCATGTTGTTCCTACCCGATGCTGGAATAATGTTTACTGCCTTTTTGGCCACTGTGATTGGCCAAAACCTGTATTCGTATACTTCTAGGCCCAGAAACAACAAATGAGTTTCACTTAGAATTTGTATTTCAGTTGTATTTACTCACACGGGTATGGGTTTATAAGCCATCTAAGTTTTATGTGGGGGTGTTTTAAAAGTATTTTTAGGGCTGAAGAGGTGGTTCAGTGGTTAAGAGCACTGGCTGCTCCTGTAGAGAACCCAGTTTCGAATCCCAGCACCCACATGGTGGCTAACAACCACCCCTAATTCCAATTCCAGGGGATCCAACTCCCACTTTTGTTCCTTGCTGACTTTGTATGACATGGGTGCACTTACACACTTGGAGTCAATACACTCACACACATAAAATAAAATAAATTTTTAAAAGAAGTTTTTTTAAAACCAGGCATGGTGGTACATGCCCTTGATGCCAGTACTTAGGAGGCAGAGGTGGGTAGATCTCTGTGAGATGGAGGCCAACCTGATCTACATCCCCAGTTCCAGGCCAGCTGGAGCTAAAGGGAGACACTGTCACAACAACAATAGAAGTTTTTAAATAAATTCATATCTAAGTCTTAAGTGTAATATATAATAATATTTAAAACAGTTTAAATATATTTATCTCCTCAAGGGTTTACTTCTCTGTGGTGAGAACTTGTGCAATTCTTTCTCTTGTCTTTTGGAAAATATGGTACATAATTGATAACTATAGTCATCACACTTTATAACAGTATTTCAGAGCTTCTTGCTTCTGTCTAGAAATAATATAGTTATATGGATCTCAAAAACCATACACCATTACATTGCTGTACAAGACATTCACTTTCCTAAAATTCCTCTGTGCTCTCCCTGTTCACCATCCTACTCTCTTTTTCTGTCTCAATTCATCCTTTTTTGTTAGTTTGTGTGATTATGTATGTGTGCATATGTGCATTTATGTGTGTATGTAAGTATATAAGGGTGTATGTATGCATCCATGTCTATGTGTGAGTATGTGTGTATATATGTGTATATGTTGTATATGTATGTTTGTGCATATGGGTGTGGGTGCTTGTGCACCTATGGATGCTGGAAGTCAACCTCAAGTGGATGCTTAGGAATGCTATCTACTTCCTTTGTAACAGGGTCTCTCATTGTCCTTGAATTGATTGATCAGGCTAGACTGGCTGACCAGCAATCCTCAGTGATCCTCCTGACTCTGCTTTCTCAGTGTCGGGACAGCAAATATGACTTTTTTTTTTTCTTTTTTTTTTTTGAGACAGAATCTTTCTGTGGCCCCAGCTGACCTGGAAATCACTACGTAAACTAGGCTGGCCTCTATCTCACAGAGATCCACCTGCCTCTGCCTCTTGAGTCCTGGGATTAAAGGCACACACCACCACACTGAGCCATGCCTGAAATTTCTATATGTGTTCTTGGGATTGGCAATCAGGTCCTCGTGCTTGCACAGCAAGCACTTTACCAGTGGAGTCAGTCTCCCTAGCCTCTATCTTTTTAATATTCTCTGTACTGTTGCCATTTTCAGAATGATATATTGTTGGACTCCTGCAATCTGCAGTCTTTCCCTTTGATTCCTTCACTTAGTAGCCTGCTTCTGTTTCCTTAGTATCTTGTCATGGCTCGCAGCCTATGTCTTATCACTGAATAAAACTGAATGGGCTACAGTTTGTTTATCTATCCATTCATCTCTTGAAATCCATCTTGACCATTCTCAAAGCTTGACAACTAGGTACAGATTTGCTATAAATATCTGTGTGCATGCTTTTGTGTAGAAGTTAATAATTTTTAACACATTCAGATACCAAGGACCATTGCTGAATGGTCCTTATGTTTAGGTTGGCAAAAAATCTACCTGGACATCTCCTATGGGTTCAGTAATGTTTTTTCCATTTTTATTAACAGTCCATGAGACTGTCTACACAATCACTGGCACTTTTTCCACTGTTTTGGATTTCAGTCATTCTAACACACACACACACACACACACACACACACACACACACACACACAGAGTACCTCATTGCTTTAATTTGAAATTGCCAGTGGAAATATGAAGCTTTTTTCTGTAATTGTTTGCTGTCTGTATATGTTATCTCAGAAGTGTCTACTCAGAGCTTTCATTAATATATTGAATTGTTTACTTTTTTACTGGTAAAAGAGTTCTCTGTTTAGTTTGGATAATATGCCTTTATGTAAAATAATCCTTCATGAAATCCTTTGGCAAACATTTTTTTGAAGTGGTTTTTCTAGGCTGTTTTTCTTCAGGCTGTACAGTGCCTTTTGCAATGCAAATATTTAAAATTTTACTGTTGTACAACTAATTAATTTTTCTTTCATGGTTCATGCTTTTCTTATCATTCATATATATGTATACATATATATACATATATACACATTAATACATATGTATGTAACAATTATATATATATAATTATTGCTAAGCCCAATTTCATCTGTGTCAACCTTCTAGAATTTTTTATGTTTTACATTTTTGGTAAGTGTAAAGTTTTAGTAAATGTGAAATATTTTTATGGATTTTCATGTTATTTATTTAAAAGTTTCTTATCCCCATTGAAGTCCCTTTTCTCCTTAGTCAGGCATCAGTGGACTGCTGGTGTGGAATGACTTCAGGCATCTCTGTCTTATTTTACTGATTTCCTTATTCTTATTTCTCACCAACAACACAATATCTTAATTACTATAGCTTTTGAAATTCTTGAAGTAACGCAGTCTCAGTGTTATAAACTTATTCCCAATATTTTGTTAGCTATTAGGGTCTTTTGCCTTTCCATATAAACAGCATTCCATATAAACTTGCTGGAATTTGTATTAGAGCACCCAGGACTGATATATT
This sequence comes from Nannospalax galili, assembly GCF_000622305.1. NCBI lineage: Eukaryota > Metazoa > Chordata > Mammalia > Rodentia > Spalacidae > Nannospalax > Nannospalax galili. The sequence continues at coordinate 7,919,646 of NW_008360322.1, read as the reverse complement.
AAAATTTCCAGCTTTTAAGCACACATTGTCTCTTCACTTGTCAGACCTCTGATTGCTTTCTTTAGTGTTTTGTAGCACTCCCTGTCCACGTCTGATATATACTTTGATATTTGGTCTGTTACTAATATGAATGGCATTTTGCTTTTAATTTCCCATTGTTCATTGCTAGTGCAAAGAAAAGCAATAGCTTTTGTAGATTAGCAATTTTCTACAGCCCTATCATTACTTGCTAGTTCTAGGATTTGCTTTTAGTTTTGTATAGACTGTCATATATTTCTTCCCAATATGTATGCATTGCTTCCTTTTCATGGTCAATTGCACTTGCTTGGTGTCCTGGGATAATGTTGAATGGGAATGACAAGAGGAATTTTTCTTGTCTTATCCCTGACATTATGGAGAAGGCTCTAGATTCTTCCCAGATATCCAATATCAGTTTATTGTAGATATTCTTCACCGAGTTGAGAAAGCTCTCAGTTCCTAGTTTTATTGGAAATTTTTGAGGTCATTTGTGAGTATTAGATTGTGTTCAGAACTTTCCTTCATCTATTGCTAGTGCTTTTTATTCATTATCTCATTGGTGTAATAGACTCAATTAATTGGTTTTTCAAAGCTGAACTACCTTGAGTTCCCAGGATAAGTCCCATTATCTTGATGTGATTCTTTTTTACGCAGAATTAATTTGCTAGCATTTTGTTGAAAACTTTTACATTTGGGCTCATAAGATGCATTGGTTTCTCTCTTTCGTTTTATTTTTCTTGTCATGCTTTAGTCTTGGAATGTGGCTAGCCATGGACAATGAGGCAGGGCATCATCTTTATGTTTCTGTTTTCTGCAAGACATGGCAGAGTATTAGTGTCATTCTTAAATGATGGGTAGAATATACTCTTTTGTTTTTAGATTTAGTTCACTGAAATATCTGCCATGGCATTATTTTTATTGTTCTTGAAAATAATCCTTTAGTAGTTATGTCAGTACACATTTGGGACTAGCAATACTTTGAATATTTTATTTGAAAACATCTTCATTTTATTTTCATACATATCTGCTGGATCTGAGATTGGAAAATATGTTTTCTGATGTTCACCATTACATGTTTAAAATCTCATTTCAATTAGCTGTTGAGACTTCTGATGTCCACTATGACTGGAAAATGGCTGCTGTCCACTCTATTGAAGAGTGTCTGCTGTCCAATCTGACTAGGTGTGTCTCTGATACTCTGATCCTCAGGTACCAGTTTCTGACTACATTTTTCCCCTCCAGGTGAAAATGTTAAGTATATTTTGCTAAATATTTTTAGGAGTAGATAGGTTTTTTAGGAATCACTTCTGGGACTCTAAGTCTTGCCACAAAGATACTTTTTGTTTTGTTTGTACATACATTTCAATTTGATAATTGGCAAGACTTATTTTAGTAAGGTTTTAATTTTATCAGGGTGACTAGTAAATATTTTACAGCATATTATGTCCCTGTACTTGCACATGCTCATATACTGCTGCATTACTCAGAATGGCAAAGAAATGGAACAAGCCTACATGTCCATCAAAAGGTGAATGAATAAAGAAAAAATAATTTATGTACAATGTCATTTTATTCATCTCTAAAGGAAAATGAAATCCCAATATTTTCAGAAAAAAATAGGTGGAATTGCAAATGACTGTGTTAAATGAAGCAATCCAGATTGAAAAAGATAAATGCTACATAATTCTGTCTCATGTGTGGGTCCTAGATTTCAGTTTTTTTTGTATGTGTATCTATGTGTGTATGACTACAGTTGACAAAGCTAGAAAGACAACCATGAGAAGGGAAAAGAGGAAGGGAGGAGGGGAAATAGGGACGATAATAGAATGTTTGTAACAGGAAAGGAGAATGGAGATACTGGGGGAGGAAAGGTGGTAAGGAGTCTGCAGAGGGATGAAAGAAGGGAGCTAGGGAGGTGGATCAACAGCAACAAAGTGCATATGATGTTGAAGCCCATTGCAGCATGTGATAATTTAAAAAATAGAAAAAACGTGAGCTAAAAAAATCTAGAACTCAGGAGACACTCCTGGTATGAAGAAATGTATCTTCATCTATAGAAAATATCTATCATGAGTTATTTAAATATTTCTTTCCCTTTTTTTCTGTTTCTTCCCTTCCTTTTTGTATATGATTTTGTGTGTGTGTGTGTGTGTCTGTGTATTGGATGTGACTGTATGAGCATGTACCCCTGTGGGCACACAGAGGTCATAGGAAGATGTTGGGCATCTTCCTCTATTGTTTCCTATATTATTACTTTGTGACATAGTCTCTCTTAAACTGGAAGCTTGCAGGTTCAGCAAGTCTGGCTGAGCAGGGAGCTTCTGGGATCCTTGTGTCTCTGCCTCCACAATATTGGAGTTACAGGCATGAGAATTCATGCTCAACTTTTTTCTGTGGGATCTGGGAACTAGAACTGGAACCTCATGCTTCATAGTATGCTTTCTTACCCACCAAGTCATCTCCCTTAGTCCTTTCTTTGATCTTTACTGTATTTATTTAACACTCTAAGGATGATGATTTAATCATCCATTATAGTGATTTCTTCTTTAGTGACTCTGCAATTTTAGTTGTCATGTTTCAATGCCTGTGCCCAGCTTTTATTTTTGGTATGTCCCTTTCTTTCATAAAATCCTCTTTTATGGATTCAGATTTTACCCCCTTAAACATAATTTTTGAAAACAATTTTCAAATTGTTATGTCTCATTCTTTGATTACAGTTTTCCAAGTTTACTGGCTGTGGTGGTTTGAATGAAAATGTCCCCCATAGACTCCAACTATTTGGACATTTTTGTACCCAATTGGTGGTGGTGCTATTTTGGGAGGTCTTAGAAGGTGTGGCTATCCTGGAGGAAGCATGTCACTGGGGGCAGGCTTAGAGAGTTCTTAAGCCTTGCCAGATCTCCAGTTGCTCTCTTTTTTTCCTGTGCCTGCTTGAAGATGTGAGAGCATAACTTCTCTCCTGTTCCAGCCACCTCTGGCCACCATGCCTCCTTGCCGTGATGGACTGTAATTCCCCTGGAACCATAAGCTTAAATGAACTCTTCCTTTTATAAATTGCTTTGGTCAGTGTTTCTATCACAACAACAGAAAAGTAACTAATACAGTAATTGGTACCAGGAATGGGGTTTTGGAGTAATGAGGAAAACTTTGGAAGTTTGGGCTAGAAAAGCAGTTGATTTCTGTAAGAAGAGCTTAACAGGCCATTCTAGTAAGTGCCTAGAAGAAAGCAGTGCTGAGAACAATGTAGTTTCAGAGGGAAATAAGGACTTAAGCAGCACTTGGGATATTTTAGCAAAGAGTCTGGCTGGAGTCTGCCCTTGACCAAAAAAGCATGCCTGAGGCTAAATTGAAAAGCAATGGACTAATTTCTCTGGTGGAAGAAATTTCAAGGCAGCCTAACATAGAAATGGTGGCGTGGCTATTAATGGTGAATATCATGCAATTTACAAAGAAAAAGAGCAAATGGGGCAGAAAGACATACAGAATGTACAATTTGGATTATAAAAGAGCGCTAGGAAGATAAATGTTGGATCCTGGCATGTACTGGAGAGGATCCCTTTGCTAAGGTGATTAAAGTTATTTGGGAGAGCCCTAGAGATTTGCACTCAAACAATGGAGACTGCATCCAGGGCAAGACCATACCCAGTTAAGCCTCCAACTTCTGAAGGGAAAATGCTTCAGAGACCATTGAAGAGTAAAGCTAAAATGGATAAAGCAGGCTGGAGTCCATCCCAAACTTTCAGCCAAACTTGGCAATGACATTTGCCTGGTGCTGGCTTTAGAGGCATGAAAAATGCAAGCATGAAGGGGTCATTGGTTCTTCCTCCATGGTTTCAGAGAGCCCCTGAGGCCAACGAGTGTGCAGCAGGGATTCCCCTGCACAGAGAAGGTCCTGATAGGCCATTGGGTGAATCTGTGAAGGTGAAGCCTGGTTGGCAAAGGAGACCCGAAAAGGATGTTCATGATGCCAGAGCTGTGAGGCATCTGCCAAGAAGACCTGCGTACAGGGAGTGGTACCAGCGAGAGAGAGAGAGAGAGAGAGAGAGAGAGAGAGAGAGAGAGAGAGAGGTGTGTTCCACACAGGAAAGCTGGAGAGGATTAGACATCTAAGCCCTTTGGAAGTAAAGTCCCAGAATTTGAATATGGAGCTACTGGATTTGATTTTTGCCTTTTGCCTTGCTGGTTTTCAGTCTTGTTTTGATCTGGTATTTCCTCACTATGCTCCCATTCCTCCCTTTTGGAATGGTAATGTGTATTCAGTTCCACTGTATGTTGGGTGTATGTAATTGGCCTTTTGATTTTACAGGGGCTTACAATTAAGCAATTTCCCTGAGTCTCAGAAGAGACTTTGAGCTGTGGACTTTTGAATAATATTGAGACTGATGGTGACTATGGGGAATTTTAAAATTAGACTAGATGTATTTTGCATTTTATATGGTCATGAGCCTATGGGGGTCAGGGAGTGTAATGTGGGGTTTGAATCAAAATGTCCCCCATAGGATCCAAGTATTTGGACATTTTTGTCCCCAATTGATGGTGCTGTTTTGGGAGGTCCTAGAATGTATGGCTATCCTGGAGGAAGCATGTCACTGGGGGAGGGCTTGGAGAAGTCTTAAGACTTGCTTGATCTTCAGTCACTCCCTTATGTTCCTGTGCCTACATGAAGGTGTGAGAGCTTAGTGTCCTTCCTGCTGCAGCCATCTCTGGCCACAATGTCTCCCCAGCATGATAGACTTCAATTTCTCTGGAACTGTAAGTTCAAATAAACTCTTCCTTTTATAAGTTGCTTTGGTCAGTGTTTCTATCACAGCAACAGAAAAGTAAGTAATACACTGGCCCTGTGAGCTCTGTGGTGTGGTACTCATTAACATTGATTTCTCATAGCTGTGGAGCATGGGAGTTCTCTGACTGAATGGGGATATCAATTCAAGTAGTACCGTGGTATATA
>NW_008360322.1:7902846-7914653 GCF_000622305.1 Nannospalax galili | reverse complement strand
TTATATATGATGATTTAGTGTGAGTAGCTTCTTTTCCCCACACATATCTTGGACAAGCAATTTGTTTGGGGTTTTGAGAGCTTTTTTATTAAAATCTGAAATTTAATGTCTTCATTTTCCTAAGTCACAGCCTTTCTCTGGATACAACATCCTGGCAGTGAGTTCACTGTAACTTCCCCAACTAGTGACAGCATTCCCTACTGGTGTTCCAAGAACAGCTTAGCATCGTAGCCCCTGGAGGATGCATCTGGTGCTTTTGCTCCCATGAGCATGACTTCTTTTCTAAAGGTTTTCTTCTGGTCTTGGAACATGGGCATTTTCCTTCTTTGCCTTGTTGTCTGGCTACATATTTTCCCAAAACAGTCTTACTTTAGAAGAGACTGATATACCCTCTATACCAACTTATCATTTTGATTAAGAGTCTCAAAGGCTATTCTCTTCTGGAAAAAATCTTTCTGAGAAAAGCTTAAGAGCCTAAATGGCTGCTACTGAGTCTCAGGTACCATTGAAGTAAACTTCTCTATGGTTCTTAGTTGAACTTTCTCTTTTCTTTTCTTCCCCCCAATCACTCTCTGTCTGTACTTAACTCATTAGTTAAGAAAAATAAATACTCCTTGAGCTCCTTCTGTCAGTTTTCCTAATAGGTGGAAACAATATTTAAGCATGGCTTCTCTCTTTAATTCCCATTTTTCTTTGAACATTTTTTTTTCTGCTTAAGGGCCCATCAGGGCAAAGGCACTGATTACTTAAAACGTCTGTGCTTTGAGCTTGTCTGAGACTAGCAGACTTATGAAGAGCAGACGTGGTCGTTTAAGAGGCATTGCCTTGCTCAAACAACTGCTGCTCCTTTATTACTGTCTAAAGATCAGAATCATAGAAGGTAATCCAGAGATACCCTCACACCTGATTGATACTGATCCAAAATTGTATTCAGTTTTGAATTGACTCATCCATCTATCAATAAGTACATTCCAGACACTTCTTGCACAGCAGTGAAGGTTTCACAGTGTTCCCAGTGCCTTTCTGGAGTGTCATCTGAGCAAAGGCTGGCCAAGCCGTGGCCTACATACCATTGGAAGCACCAGCACATCCACCTGCTTGCCTGCTGCCAGTGGATGCTCTCTCACTAAGGGCAATGTTGACTAGTTTCAGAATGGCCATGTGGCTAGAAATACCTTAAATATTTGTTTTTTCATCTATTACAGAAAATGTTGTCTGAAAGTATCTCTATTTAATAGATAATAGAGATACTAAACAAGTAAATACAAAATTTAAAGAAATAGAATCCTTAGAAGAAGAACAGAGGGTTTCGCATGGAAGGCATTTCAACTAATCGTCACTCCAGAAGTTCAAAGCCAAGGAATGGAAAAGAAGGCTACCCCTTAGGCCAAGGACAAAGCTTGTGGGCAGGGCAATCTTATCACACTGCAGAAACTGAAAGGTTAAGTTAGTGCAGCACAAAATTAGACTGAAGAGATGGTGAACGGCCTGATCACATGGTTTGTTTTTTTCTAAAACAATGCTTCATAACTCTTAATAACAACATAAATCCACAGATGGGGTTTTCAAGCAAGAAGTGGATATTTAGAAGTTTACTACAGAGGAGCTGTAGAGACGGTTCAGCAGTTAAGAGCACTGACTACTCTTACAGAGGACTCAGGTTTGATTCCTAGCATCCATATGTCTGTATCTCCAGTTCCTGGGGATCTGATGCGCTCTTCTGATCTTTACAATCATTGCAGGACACAGGTGCAGTTACATACAGGCAAGCAATACACTCATACACATAAATAAAAATAAATAAAATAGTAAAGAAAAAGTTTACTATAGTTTTTCAGATGGGAAAATAGAAATCTGGACTCACGATGAGTGGAATTTTTGAAATAGAAAGCAGATGAATGGATGTTTTGAGAAATGAAAATGTACAATTTACCTTCTAAACACCCTCAGGTATTTAGACAGTGGACACAGCAGAGACCATGGACTGGGTAGGAATATGTAGGAGTTAGATTTAGGGCTGTGTTGTTTTTAATTGGCACCTGGTTATGGTCATTTGCAGCCAAGAAGATAAACAGATATGTGTACACATGTGCTACTTTTCAGCTAGTTTTTCTGGAATAAATGAAGGTGAACCCTGGAAAAGACATGCCGGCACATCTTCTGCTCCGCATTTGCAGTGTGTTCCAAAGCCTCTGAGACTTTGCTGTGTGTGGGCTTCCACAGTAAGGGGTTGTACACAGCTGCCTTCTTTGCTGCAGCTCTGGATTTTTACCAGGGAAATATTTACAGACCTTTACTTTAGCTATTCTGGAATAAATAAGCAATAATAAAAGTAGGGCAAGAGTGGTGATATAGATGAATATTAGCATCACCTGACTCCCTCCATGTTTCAGATCTCTCCCAATTTAAGACAGTCCCAGCACACGAAACCAAAATGTTGCAGACTTCCTAAATTGAATAAAATAGTATAAGTTCAAAACATGATCAAAATATGACATGAAGAAAAGTAATGATAAAGATATTTTATATGTTGTAATTTAGTGGTGATAAATTTCTCCTTGTGCTGGTCAACACCTTTCCAGCCACAATTGAAAAATGACACTTCTATTGGGTGGGTTCGCTTAGGAATGAGATTTTTATCTACTTCCTAGTCCTTTACTCTTGAGTCCCACCAGACTAATAGATTATAATTTTATTAGAGGATATAACTTGTGGAGCAAGAGAGTACTACTAGTAGTAGTAAAAATATTCCTATACCCATGCACATGTATACAGCACTAAATGGACTCAGTGAGTATTAAATAAAAAGAGAGCGAGAGAACATGAAGTTGGGAAGCAAGAGTGGTGGGGGGGGTGTGAGGAAATGGAGGGGAGAGAATATGAGGTGGATTGGATCCAAACATATTATATGCATGTATGAATATTAAATAAAAGTTTTAATAAAAATTACTAACCTATGTATGTATATGTACTTTCCTTCACTGAACATTATATCTCTGCTTATATAAAAAAAAGTTGATGTCAAGCCACCAGTATTTAAGGAAATTTATTGTGTCATTAATATGATTGCTTTGATATGTGATTTGCTTATCATTGTTTGCATAAATTATGGAAATTTATACAATAGCTCCAGGCATCAATCAAACACAAAACTAACAAACAGAAAAAACATTGGCAGGCTAATTTTTCAGCATTTTCTTGAGACTGCAATTTGTTAAAACATTTTGCTTAGGGATAAGGGAGATGTTTAGAAATGGTCCGAAAGCCAGGAATTCCTCAGTAAAGTTCTCTTTCTCAGTAGTTGTGCTGGGGCTGGAGAGATGGCTCAGTGGTTGAGAGCACTGGCTGCTCTTGTAGCAGACCTGGGTTCATATCCCAGCATCCACATGGCTGCTAGCAACCATTTGTAGCTCCAGTTCCAGGGGATCCGATGCCATCTTCTGACCTCCACTGGCATTGCACAACATTGGTACACTTACATACATGGAACCATAACACTCATACACATAAAATTTAAAAAATTAGTGAATAAAATTTTCTTTTTTTTTTGTAAAAAAGAAATTGTAGTGCTGTCCCATTTTGCACTGACAGGAAAGGATCAAACTCTCTCCAGTCCAGGGTCATTGACAGAAACATTAAATATGGGTGTTACCATTTTAAACCTGAGGCTAACAGACAAGTCAGATTATTCTTTAATTAATGGCTAAAAAATTGAAAAAAAAATCTTATTATTCTTAATGTATACTTTCATTGAATTTTTGTGCATTTCAAACAATAAATCTCTATCAAATTTAGACCCCTCCCCCATCTGAAACCTTCCTAAGTGTCCCCATTACATTTCATGCATTCTATTATATGTGTTAAGGACTGTTGAGGCAATCTCTTGTACCCATATGTCCCTTAGTACAAGTTCATCCACTGGAACCTAGTCAGCCTATCTAGAGTGACTCCCTTAAAGAAGATGAGCTCTCCTTCAACAAGCAGTAATCAGTTTCCAGTAGTTCCTCGGCTAAGACAGACATCTGCTGCCCATTTCCCCAGTTCTATGTTCCTTTTTTGTCTGATTCGAGTCTGCATGGGTCTTGTTCATGCTGTCACCACTGCTTCAAGTTCATATGAGCAAGTTTCCAGAAGCCTGGAAGATTTCCTTTCCTTATGTTCATGGACCAGCCCAGGCCCTTATAATCTTTCCACTTCCTTTTCTGCAATGGTCCCTGAGACATGGGTGGGTGAGGTTTAATAGAGAAGTTGTATCCAGGGACACACACTCTGTAGTCTCTTATTCTCTACACTTTGGCCAGTTGTGACCTTCTGTCTGGCATCACACTCTGTTGCATGAGAAAGCTTCACTGATGAGAGTTGAGAGATGTATTAGTATTCTCTCTACCTCTTGGTCCACCATGTTCCCTGAGTCTTAGGTGTAGAGATTTCATTACACCTAGTGTCACCTAGGGCTGGGCATCTCACAGGCACATATTCTCCGTGTGACCAGTTGTGGAACTCTATAATAGCCTCCATCTGTTGCAAACAGAATATTCTTCGATGAATGGTGACTAGTATACTTATCTGTAAATATAAGGACCCATATTTAGCATACAGTAAGAAATTACATTTGTCTAGGGATGTGAGAGAGGTAGGGTTTTCTCTAGGATCTACAGCCTCTCTAATCATGTGTATTTGGCTAGATTTATAGTGCCACCCATGGGTTCCCTCCCATTAAGAAGGCTTAAGTTCAATTAAATAGCTGCTGATTAGCCCCAAGATAAAAGTGCTACTACTATAGTTTGTTCTGCCTGTCATTGTTGTGGTTATTAGCTTTAAACCCAGGGTTGGACCATTGATGGATTTTCTCCCTTAGCACCTTGCATAGTATCCTCTACAACTCTGAGAGCTAATCTTCAGGAAGGAAGTTTCCAGGTCAGTTCCAGCTCCACTGCTCCAAGTCCTGTGTCTGAAGTATGTTCTGTCTTCTGCAATGGGGTCTTATCTCTGTGTTCCTGTCCATTTTACTGGCTCCTGAGGTTACATCAGGATATATACTTATATATGCATTTGGTACCAAAAGTCACAAATGGGAAATACATGTCACTTGCTTTTCTGAGACTGTGTTACTTCACTTAGTACAACAGTTTCTAGAAAAATTATGGGATCTTCTAAATCAATGATCATCTAAACACAAGTTCAAAGAATGTCTTTAGAAATGAATTGCAAAACAGAATGAGATTTTTGTGCTGATACCTGTTTTTTTTATGTAGAAGAAATTTAGGTTGGATTAATTTTATAGTAGATCAGAATATTTTAAAGATATGAGTTAAAAGTAACTGGTGGTAATATGTGAATAACATTTTCAAATTTAAAGAGCCTAAATTCAATCCATGAGAGGGAGGCAGCAGGCACTTGAAATGCTGCTTCGAGCTTTATGTTGATGGTTTGGAGGCTTAATCAAATGAAATTAACATCCACAAATGTGACCCCAAGGTAGGCTGCTGATTATCACCTTCAATTAGAGCGCCCTCTGTTCTTCCCATGTTTGATGGTCAAATTTGGATACATCCAGGCAAGGACAGCTGTGGGCGATTCCTTTCCAAGACACTCAGTTCAGTTCCTGCCAAGATTTCCCCAGTGTCACTTGCAATGTCAATCATCATGTTAGTGTTTCCAGAGTGTTTGAAGATGAGTATTTTTCCAAGGGAAGATTTTGAATCCTACAATTGAAAGTTTTGTGTTTGAATAAACTACATCTTAAAAAAACAAAACTGTGTAGTTTCAGATTACAGAACAAACATTAAGCCCTAGTGCCTTTCAGGGGAAGGTGTATAGGAATAATGAGTAATTTTACACTTTTTTTTTAATAATTTGAAAATTTCTAAAATTAATTGTATTATTTTTGTTTTTATATAATTGTGTGATTACTTTTTTTAATTTTTATTTTATGTGTGTGTATTGCCTGCATGTAGGTAAGTCCACCTATGTCATGTAATGCTGGTAGAGGACAGAAGTGGCCTTCGGATCCCCCGGAACTGGAATTTCTGACAGTTGTTAGCTGCCATGTGGGTGCTGGGATACGAACCTGGGTCTTCTGCAAGAACAGTTAGTGTTCTTAACCGCTGAGCCATGTCTCCAGCCCCATAATTGGGTGATTAAAGTAAGTCATACAAATAGTTGAAAGTTACTGAAATGCTAAATGCTATGAATGAATTTTCTTTCCAATTGCTGTTCCCCAAAGACCCCCATTTTGACACTTGTACTGTCCTAATATTTACCTCCACGCTAGATGATGCACAGAAATTCATTCTAATACTTCCACTGTTTTGCACTTGAAATTTCCAAACCAAAATAGTGAATATAACAAAAATGCTGGTCATAAAACATAAAATAATTAAACATGTGAAAACATACTTAGACTGCAAGTTTATAATTTGGACTGCAGATACTTTCTAACAAATGTTTAAAATTAAAGAGGACATGGGCTGAAGAGATGGCTCAGCAGTTAAGAGCACTGGCTGCTCTTGCAGAAGACCCAGGTTCGAGTCTCAGCACCCATACGATAGCTAACAACTGTCTGTAACTCCAGTTCCAGGGGATCCGATGGCCTCTTCTGTCCTCCATGTGCATTGCACAACATGGGTGCACTTACACACATGCAGGCAAAACACGTATATACCCAAGATAAAAATAATAAATAAAAGCCGGGCATGGTGGCACATGCCTGTAGTCCCAGCACTTGGGAGGCAGAAGCAGGCAGATCTCTGTGAGTTCAAGGCCAGCCTGGTCTACATAGTGAGTTCCAGGACAGCTGGGGCTACAGGGAGACCCTGCTTCAAAAAAGACAATAATAATTAATAATGATAATAAATAAAAATATAAAGAAGCCCAAATAACCATTGCATTCCACGTGTACATTCATTTTTGTCTCTACATTCACCCAATGATAAAACTTGGACTTGTTTCCACCTTCGAATTTCTCTGTTTATGTCTATCTATATCGGTATCCGTAATTCAGTAACATTAGAGATAATTATTATCATTCCCTTTTGATCTACCAAGCAGAGTTTAAAAATGCGGCAGAGACTCAGGTAAACATAAGATAATGTTAATGGGTCTGAATACATTTTTGTCTCATAACAAAGTGAGACTAAACTTCAGATGCATAGATTTTGAGTTGAGTTTGAAGAAAAAGCTAAGGAGATGCTGTTTTGGAGGGGATTATGCTGTGCTAAGAAATCTGATCACACTGTTAGCTATATTACTGTTTTCTTCTTTCCAACTGGTTTATGTATTCCTAGGGCCTGGAGATTGCATAACACATTCTTTATTTAGGGCAGTTTTACATCATTAATTTCCTTGATATAGTTTTTAATATGCAGTAATAATGTTATGACAAGCACTGCTGAGTTGACCCCCTGAAACATTCTCTTTCACCTGTACGTAATCCTCACATTGCAACAGGTATAGGAAAAAAAGAAAGTTCATGTGTGTGTGTGTGTGTGTGTGTGTGTGTGTGTGTGTGTGTGTGTATGTGTGTACATTTATGCATGCACATGAGCGTGCACTGTATTGGTCCTGCCCTGCTGAAATGGCCTTCCAGCAGGGACCTAGCACTCGTTTTCTGTGTTCTCCTGCGCTAAGGACAGTGCCTGTCATCCTACAGCTATCCAATGAGTCTTTGCTAAGTTGATTAAACAATTAATTTATACAGGGTTCAAGTTGGAATGATATGGCTTTATGAAGAAAGAAAATGTTTTCAATTTAAAAATGCACAGCTTGTAATTCAGAGCACATAAATGGGATGGAAAAAATGAATTCAACAAACAGGTTGAGATATTGCACATTTTCCTCCACATCTGCTGGAAGATGAGGGTAAAGATTCTCTGTGAATGACTCATTTCTTGGGGAAAATGAAAGAGAAAATGATAGATGGAAAAATGACACTAGAAAGATAGAAAAAAAATAAGTGTCAAAGAGAAAAATAGATTTCAGCAAAGAAAACTGTAGAAGGGACTGGTTAGCTACTGGCTGGACAATTAATCAAAACCCACACTGAAGAAAGACAAACTGCACTGGGAGGACTATAAAGAGCAGGATGGCATCTGACACCCCAAGTTCAGGGTTTTAAATTGGAACGACTTGGTGTTTAAAGGAGAGATTTATCATACTTTCCCAGCCCAAAGCCGAGGTGCAGAACTCAAGTGCTGAGAAGCAAGCCTTGAGTTAGTGTTTTCAGGAAAAATTTAAAAAAGGATAGTCTAGTTTAACCTGTGTGTGTGTGTGTGTGTGTGCAGATGTGCACTTCTGAGGTCAATCTCTGATGTTCTTCCTCAGGAGCCCTCCACCTTGTTTTTGAGACAAGGTCTCTCATTGGCCTGGACCTCACCAACGAAGCTAGGCTGACTGGGCAGCGAGTGCCAGAGATCTGTCTCTTTTGGCCTCCCCAGAGTTGGAAATACAGCCAAATACCATTGTACTCCAGATTTCTTTTCTTTAAACCTTGTTTCTGATAACTGAACTTGAGTCACAGGTACTTTATGGAATGGGCAACTCCCCAGTCCTTATGCTTTTAAATATTATGATGAAATGGACTTTACTCAGAAAATCCTGGTAAGAGGATCTGAGCTTTTTAAATAGCGAGAAATAACCAGCATAATATATTTAATTAGTCATTGAGAAATGTGAACTATTTGGACCAACTTGTATGGGTATTGTACACGGTGTAGAAAAAAATGATGTAGAAGCAACAGCCCTTGTCTCAGAGATCTTCTGTTTAAGGGATGAAGAACATACACCATAAAGGGCTCACAGCCAATTGCTATTCCTGATAAAAGAAATGAATAAAAAGTGGAGAGTGAAAACAGTACAGAGTAAGGTCTTCTTTGAGAAGTGAATTTCACTTGACGCTTCCTGATTAGAGTGGAGGAAGGAAAGAACGTTCTTGGCAGAAGGAACAGCATGTGTCAGGCTTCTAGGGAAGAGGTTCTTTTTTTTTTTTTGGTTGTTTGGTTTTTGTCCAGAACTGTAGAACATTCCAGAATCTGCCTTATGGTGATAAAGAGCAAGGCAAGGAAGGAAGCAAGCTGCCACTGAGATCATGGTAACCTTCTGTCCCAGAAGTTGCCTTCTTAGAATAAAGTCAGCTTTATTCTAAGGGCAGTGGGAGGCTCTTGATGGAGAACAAACAGGACAATGAGCTCGTGTTCTCTTTCCTTGGGAATCAGTGTCAGGAATAGCATTGTCATACAGCTGTTCAGCAGCACACCCACTCATTTGAATCAGGTTTAGAAAAATCCTGCTAAAAAGTGTGTTCCTTCTTTTGGCAAACCTGATTAAAACTCTTGTGCTTCTTAATGCTGCTGATGCCTACTGGCATGATGTCCAGGGTCTACAGGCCACTGCCATGTCTTCACTGTTCACTGAATGAAGTTCTGTTTGGGGGAATCGGAGCTGATGTTTGCAAGGTCTGAATCCATAAGCCATTTGAGTGACTGACACTCTGCCTGAATGCCGGATCTGGAGCGGAATGTGATGCTTCTCCCTGCTACCCTATGGTATGAAATGACTAGACAATCATAGAAACCTGTAGGCACCTTATCTACTTCGTTTTTTTTTTGTTTTTGTTTTTGTTTTGGTCTTTTTGAGACAGGGTCTACTACAGGGCTGCTACAGCTGTAGTCCCAGCTTCCTGGATTCACCATGAAGACCAGGCTGGCCTCAAACTCACAGAGCTCCACCTGCCTCTGCCTCCCTGAGTGCTGGGATTAAAGGCATGCACCACCACGCCTGGCCTCTACTTCCTATTTTACGGAATCAAAGTTTGGTATAAAGCAATATATCTTTGTATTTGCAATTCCCACATTAAAGACATAATTTAGCCATTTTAAAAATATTTTATTATTTCTATTTTATGTGTATTAGTGTATTTCTTGTATTTGTGTAAGTGTACCTGTGTCATGTAATGCCCACAGAGGTCAAAAGAGGGCATTGAATTCCCCTGGAACTGGAGTTACAGATGGTTGTTAGCTGCCACGTGAGAGCTAGGAATTGAACCCTGGTCCTCTACAAGAGCAGCCAGTGCTCTTAACTGCTGAGCCATCTCTCCAGTCCAATTTAGCCATTTTTAAAGTATTGTTGTTCGTCTTGTTTTGAGTAATATTTAAGAAATTGGGTCAGATATGCTGTTTGCATATTGTTACACATTAAGACGAACAATTAGCAACAAGATTGTGTATCCTTAACCAAATCAAGTTGTAAAATGCAAGTTAGAGAAAAAGTTGCATAAATAAAAAAGAACAATTCTTTACAGACTTCAACAATGCACCCACACCATCATCACTTGGGTGGTCAGACACACATTCCTTACCTCCTGAAGAGATCAGCAGCAATGGACTGTGACAGGACCTAAGCAAAAATAATCAAGACTCTTCTAATTATCTATACGCCCTGTAAACTGCTGAGGCATGGGACACACTGACAGCCTGTGCTGACAGTACTTGAATTACTCTCAGCACTCAGTAAAGGAATCTCTAACTTCTAGTTCTGCTCTGGGTCACCAGAAATGCTCCTTAAGCCTATTGATCACGAGACTGCTAGACAGGCTGAACAGGTTCCAGTGAATGAACTCACAGGATGGATGTCTGGGCACACAAACTTGACTCCATAGACTCAAACATATATGACAGAAAGCAGGAAACCTGTGGGTGGGCTATGGGGGCAGGGAAGCAGATAGGGGAAGGAGTCTATATATGAGTAAGATGTGTTGTACAAAATCCACAAAAAGTCAATTAAAAAATATACATTGAAAACTAAAGAGGCTGTGGCTAGAGAAGCTATGGAGGACCAGCGCCAGCCATGTGCCAGAGTCCTCCCCTGCTGCTCTTCAATGGGAAACATATCTAGCTACACAAAAGCTTTTTCCTAACTAGCAATTAAGACAGTAGAGCAATTAAGAAAGCAGGACATAAATTCACAATTAAAAGCAAAATTAACATTCAACTATGCCCAGGGAAAATGCAAGCCAGTAATAGAGCTGAAATTTTTACAAGTTCTTTTCCCACTCCCTTCTCAAGGAGTGGGTATATAGTGTGTCATCTTAAAAGGGAGAAATTCACTTGTTAAGACTCATTTAACCTTCAGAAACATGCTTTAAAACAAACTGCTCAGAAGATCGATAGCATTACAAATGTGAGGCTGAGGTAAAGGTTAGGAGTAGAATTTACCATGATAAATTCTAATGGCACTTTCTAATAATTTACGGTTTTCTTCTCTTTTTAGCTAGAAGTATATTTCAAAACCCCTACTTGCATCTAGACTACATTTTAAACTAGTTCATAAGGGAATTTTAAAGATGCATTAGCAGTGAGAAAAGGATGTCACATGATCACAAAGTGTCATATAAAAACTGGGTGCAATAGTTTACACCTTAATTCCCACACTTGAGAGGCTGAGACAGGAGGAATGACATGAGTTCAAGACCTTCCTGAGCTACATACTGAGTTCCAGGCCTGCTTGGGTTATGAATGAGATTCCAAGGCATTCTCTGTCCAAAAGGGAGACTTATGGTATAGGCGTCATGCCCCTTGAAAAGCTCTAACCCAGGTAGAATAACATTTGGGTTCTGAGGGGTTATGTGATTGCTATTTCTGATTCAGGTACAGCTTCACTGAGTGGATGGCAAATGGATCACATCATTATATAACTCTTAAATTCGGTTTCTTTTTCATTTATGAATATGCATATGGGAGTTAGAGAAACAGAGACTGTCCAAATCAACTCTTCTGAGAACTCTTACTTGTGCACATGCCAAGTTCTCCTCT
>NW_008360322.1:7882441-7902601 GCF_000622305.1 Nannospalax galili | reverse complement strand
TCTCTCTCTCTCTCTCTCCCTCTCCCTCTCCCTCTCCCTCTCCCTCTGTGTCTTACAAACCATTTAACTGCTTGTAAGTTTCTCTGTCATCTTTGAGCCCCTGATACCATTATACCATTATATCCATCTTACCACCTGGTTCAGTGTTCAGAGCCATGTGACACACACTTTATGGTTCAGTAGAACAACTAAGAGTTTGAAGTCCAGGATATACAGGGTGAAAACCTGATGCCTACAGTAAAGAGCAGGAAAGAGATTGACTCAGAGAAACCGTTCCAAGAAACTTCATATTCAATGCCTGCACGTTTAGGTTCCTGTCATCAGGACTTGAAAAGATGAAACAATGTTCCTATATTCATACATTGTTCATAATTTAATAGCATCCTAAAAAATGAATATCAAACAAGATCTTGCTTTATATGTGTTTGAAATAGAAAATGAAGGTATGGCTACTAAAATAGCAGTGATGGAGCAGGGCTTCTTTGTTTTCTAAGTGCTCCCCTCTGCAGCTCCCCTACCACATACTCCTCATCTCCCTTGACTTTATAATAATGTATGTCTAAGGTGTAAGTAACTCAGAGGTTTAAGGATTTGCTTGAGTAAATAGGACTAGTCAAGTTCAAATCTAGGATGAGAACTTGGGTTCTGTCCTCTTGTTCCATGTCCCTTTTGATACAGCCTTAAAAACTTTACGGTGAAAGCTCTATCACTCCAGCCTTGAAACTTAAGTCCTCCCAAGACTGTCCTTCTTGTGAACAGCAAAGACAAGCACATATCACATTACATCCTGCAGAATGGCTGAGATCCTTCCTGCCCATTGTTTCCATGGTGTTTGAGGGGTTCATTTGATGAATCAGCCATCATCTGCTGAGTCTAGCTAATTGCCTTCACGCAGGTCTGGGATCCATTTTTATTGATTATGCTTCTACACTTTTCACTATTATGTTGTCAAATATTGCAATATTAAGTGGTTTGATTTCATACTGTGATTTAAGCTTCACTGAAAGGAGCTGCATTAGTCAGAAATTTGTCATGATTAATGAAAAAATGAAACGTTAAGTGTCATCATGAGCAGCCTTTACAATCCATTGTGTTGTGCTGTAGCCTCTTGTCTTCCGCAGTGGAGAGCAGGTACCACCACTGTTGGCCTTTTCCCCCACTTTGCAATGGTAAGTGCGTATGTCCTTACACATTATGTCTGACGACTTGATTTTTCTGTTGATTTTATATTGGTAAAATATTCTGTGACAGAAAAATTGAACGGAAAAAGAAGTCACAAATATCTTGCAAAGGTGAGGTTACAAGATCTGTTAGTGTTCCCAGCATGACAAAAAGCAGTATATGTATAATCAGTGAAAGAGAAATATAGGAACAATTAGACAGGGAGGCATGATTAACAAGCTCATATTGATGGCATTGCTTCCTTAGATACTCTTTGAGAGATTTAAGTATCTCAGTATCTGATTAATTGACTGTCAAAGGTAAATAGTGCAACTCTTGCCCATCATAACTGAATGCTACCTTCGGAGTAGGGATATCTTATTATCATTTTTAAAACCCTGTTTCTCTCGAGTTTCCATTACTGAGAAATGCATTCAGCAAAGGGCTGAAATTATATGACAGGAACAAAATATTTTTTTCTCTGTTGTGAAGAGACAAATATAACCTCTTTTGTCAAATATAAAGCACAGATATACATACAGTACATAAACATGTATTCGGCACATGATGTTAAAATTTTATAGAAGTAGAGAGATTGAGAAGCAGAAGGTGCCTGTGTTGGACAGCTTCTGTTGTCAACTTGACATTCCTGGGAAGAGTGAGCCTCAAGTAGGGAATTGTTTCTATTGGACTGGCCTTGTGGACACTTCTGTGGTGCATTTTCTTGATTGTTGAGTTATGCGGAAGGGCTTAGCCCACTGTTTGCAGTGCCATTCCTGGGCAGCTGGTTCTGTGTTGTATAAGAAAGCAGGCTGAGCACAGGCCAGAGGAGCAAGCCAGTAAGTAGTGTTCCTCCATGGTCTGTGCTTCAGATTCGGCCACCAGGTTCCTCCTGCCTTGATTTCCCTCACTGATGGACTGTGTGTTGTAAGCCAAATAAAGCTTTCCTCTCCAAGTTGGTTTTGGTTGGTTGTATCAAGCAATAGAAAGCTAACTAGGACAGGTGCCTAAAATTACTTCTGAGGGGGAAGTAATGAAGAAAAACACATGGTGAGAATCATCACTCCAGCCACAGTGGTATGTAAGGACTTCTGCAGTGCTGCCTTCCTATGAGTGTAGACTTGTTTGCCTTTATAATGAGACTGCTGTAATTTGATTATTCATGAGTCTAAGGTTTATCTCATAGGATCTCACTAGTAAGAAGCAATGGGACCTTGCCAGAGTTCCTTAGGCCACTAAGAGTGCTGTCCCTGGAAAAGGTTGAGGCAGTTCCCACAAGCACCAAGTTGCTGTTGCAAGAGCAAATAGCTATAAAGAGCAAGCCTGATCCCTCTCATCTCCTGTATGGCTTCCTGTCTCATCAGGTGATCCTTTCTTATTTCACGTGCTCCCACCATGATGCCCTGGCCACTGAGTTCTCACCAGAGGCAAAACGAGTGACTCCAATTTTTCTTGAACTTTTAGTCTCCAAAACTGTGAGCCAAATAAACCTCATTTCTTTATGCTTCAAGTATTTGTTAAGGTGATAGAAAAATAACAAATAATGACTATACATTAATATAATTAATGTTAAAATCAATCTATTAGTGATAACACTAATGAAACTGAGGCAAAGATGAGATGTAAAATCTTTAGCAATACCAATCATACAATTTCATTTTTAAGGAAGTGTGGGGTACAGTAAAATCTACTCCGGAAGAAAGGAACACAGTACAAGAGATTCGAATTTCTTAACATCAAGACACAATTTGTGGGCTAGAGATGTAGCTCAGTGGTGGAACACTTACCCGACATGCTTTGTATGCTAGAGGCCCTGAGTTCGATGCAGCACCACATACACAAAAGAAGACAAGATTTTCATGGCAGCAGGGACTTGGGACTCAAATCACCTTTTGGGGTGTGGTGTGGAGGAAAGCACTCATAAAGAGGCCAGTTGGAATCTGTGGTAGAGTTCACTAGTAAACATAAATTTCTGTGCAGTGTATACCATTAGGAACATTTAACATTGAGTGTTGCTATAACTATAGTTATTTCATTTCCATCATATATAAGTGATTTTAAACAAACACGTAATAAAATAAAAAGAAACGACAAATTGATAATTGCTTTATATTACCCTTGTAATTGCATGGTGCTCTGTGCATACACAGTAAGGAGTCATTGATTTCCATTTGTAGCTGTGACAGATTAACTCCTTAACTTAAAGGAGTTAAAATGAGTTCAAGGGCATCCTTTTGCATTTTTTCTATAGGGACAGCAAGTATCAGTAGGTCCTTAGGACACTTGGCACTAAAAATTATATAGATAAAAACACTCATATCAACAGTATATTATAATTTACATGTGCTTTCAGAAATAGCTTATAATGTTAATATTCCTAGAAAAGGCTAGAAAAATCCAAATCCTACCTTCCTAAAATGTGAGCTTCACTTCCTAACCCAGAGAAATAGCTCTCTAATTCTGAATACAACTTTCAGTTATACACAAGTCAAAGATATGTTATTACTATCAAAACATTAGAGACAGATGGACAGTAAATTTAGTGAACAAAGGTGTGCAAATAGGAAGGTTTATTTACATAGTTATTTTTAAAAATAATTTATTGAGAATTTCATACAGGCATATAAGCATACAAGGTGTTTTGGTCAAATCCATGCCCACTCCATCCCCTCTTACTCCTCCCATATCTCCACATCACTTTTTACTGATAACTTCATGTACTCTTTCTTCTCTCTCTCTTTTCTTTATGGAGGTTTTTGCTAATCTAACATTACCTTCTCTGAAGAGGTAACCCTAAAATATTTTAAGGATTAGATAAGAGCTCCCAAATACTTTCAACATTTTTGGCCTTTGGAATGGTGCATGTTGCTAAGAGGCCCAAGGACATTTTGACTTTGAGCCAAGAAACTGGCCACTTTTCTTTGGGGTCTTTTTACCCTAACTGCCTAGCCAATTCCTACCTCCTTTTCTTATCACACCATCCTCTGAAGAGGTTACCCAGCTTGAAGATAGGAAATCAGGACACAGACCACTCTGTTTTTTTCCATGCTGAACAGGGACACAGGGTGAAGCAATCAGGGTGCCTCTTCAGTGGGTCTATGTAAAAGACTCCCAAGTTCCATTACTCTTATCTGTAGGGGGAAAAGAAAGTCTTTGACTGGTGAATAGGAGATGTGAAAGAGAAGTAAAGGCAAGAGTAATTAGCATTACAAGTTCTAGACAGGGAACTAGAAATAAAGTCAGAACAGGGAAAATTTTAAATGTTCATATGAGAGTCCATTGAAATTTCTTGACAAGGACTTCCGAAAGCATCCCTCTATTGGGTTCCTCCTCACTTTTCTTTTGTCTGCCAAGGCTGGACTCTAGAGTGATGGACTCAGGATTTGCTTTCAGGCATTTTGATAGCTGTTGGAGTGGTTAGAATCAGTGTCAGTTCCCTCTCAAAGGCTTCTAGATAGGGGGAGAAAACAAATTTATCCATCATTTGAGAACAATAGTGGGTTGTCTCCCTTAGCTGCAGGTGGACACTGCAGTACAGCAGACCAAGATTTGAAGTCTTACATCTGAGCAGCACTTTCTGGTTAGGAACAAAATCATCAATGAGAAATAATTGTTTAAATAACTTTTTATAATAATCACAGTACACAGATGGATTATATAGTTATTTTTATAGGCAAGGGATTTCAAGTATAAAAAAATTGCATCAACTTTAAGATAGGATCAACAAACAGTATCAGAGACTTTGGATACCTTTTAAAATTCTACTTAAAAAATCTTTTATTTATTAATTTTATTTAATGTGTATGAGTGTATTGCCTACATGTCGGTACATCCACCTGTATCGTGCAGTGCTCACAGAGGTCAGAAGAGGGTGTCAGATTCCCTGGAACTGGAGTTAAGGGTGGTTGTTAGCTACCATATGGGTGCTGGGATTTGAACCTAGGTCTTCTGCAAGAACAGTCAGTGTTCTTAAGCTGAACCATTTCTCCAGCTCCCAAATTCTACTTTTTAATTGTCAGTAAAATGGTAAGATATGCATGATTGGAATGCAGGTGCCAGTTAAGAGAGGTACATAGAGCAAATAAAAGTGGAGGTTGGACATCTGGGACTCTTGTTTAGAACATTATGCTTCATGTTAATTATGATATCCTATTCATTTTGGGTAGAAACAGTATTTTATATACATGCATATATAATTAATCTCACAAATGAATGAACATAAACAGCATCTTATATTCATAACTACTCTTTTCCATAGTCATATAGCAAGTAAGAGCTTAGTGAAGTATTATTTTCAAATCTCATTGTGTATTGTCTACTCGTCTGTTTGTGTTCTGTTCCAAGTTGATAATCAGAATGCAGCCTGAGTGCACAAGCATTCACATTCCTCCATCTTTTATGTCAAATAGCAAGTCATTTTTTATTCAATTAATTTGTTCAGTGGAACTTCAAATATATTTTAAGTAGATTTATTTCAGATTGAAAAAACTTTTCTAGAGGCTGGAGAGATGACTCAGTGGTTAAAAGGTCTGGTTGCTCTTACAAAAGACCTGGGTTTGTATCCTAGCACCCACATGACAGTTAACAACCATCTACAACTCTAGCTCCAGGGAATCTGATTCCCTCTTCTGTCCTTCATTGGCATTGCATGCCATGGGTCCACCTACATACACGCAGGCATAACACTCATACACATAAAATAAATAAATAAATAAATAAATAAATAAATAAATAAAATTTTTTAAATGTTCCTAAACCTTGCACTTAAAAGAAGAAAAACTTTTGTCTACATAAGACAAGTTAATTTTCTCTAATAAACTTATCTATTTTTCCACCATTAGGCCTTGTTACATAGGCATTTAAAATACTATTTGCTAAGAGTAGCAGTATTTATAACATGATTGAGTTGGCTCTTTTCAATTATTCCCAAGATCTTCATATTGCATATTATGGCCACAAAGACTGATCCTTCAATATACTCAAGTTAATTTCATGGGTTTAGGATGCTTTGCAACATACAATATTCTTGCTACAAGTTAAGCTGGCCCCAGTTGTTGGGCTTTGGGCACAAAATGCAGGAACAGTGGGAGAGAAAGAAGGAGACCATACCTGACTTCAGACCAGACCAGGTTATTGAGGTACCTCAGAGAGACTTCCGGGGGTGAGGTGGGGGGTGGGGGTTGGGACTTATATAGGATATAGCCATGGCTGACTGTGATGGACTACATGATCAGGGGCACTGTTATGATGTTTATGGCCCCCTTCCAACCTCCTTCTTTCTGGCATCCTTTGCTCTGTTTATCTTGAGGGACAGAGGGTTTATGATCTCTTCTTGGGACCATTTGCTCAAGGAGACAGGCTATCATGGGAAACAGGCTGTCTCAACAAACCATCCTCCCAGGAGAGAGGGAAGTGGCTGATTTATAATGTGGTTTTCTGCAACCAGGGCATTCTGTCTCCACTGAAGATCCCAAGAGTTGAGATGTCCTACTTTTTAAGAATCTATACTATTCCAACATCCTTTCAAAGCTGAGAATCTCAGCTATCCAGACCAACTGAATAAATGATTTTTGAGTTCTCTGGGGGCATTCTTACCTCTTCAGTTGAGCTAGCTTATTTTGCCCTCTTCTTTTTCGTGGGGAGGATGCTGCAACCTTGTGGGGTGGATTTCCGTGTAAGTGTTCTTTGTGGGCAGGAGACTGGCAGTGGTGCTCTGGTGTGCTTTTGGAGCCAAGCCATGAAAAAGATAAAGGAAAGTAGATGGGGCATTTGGGCCAAGGTTTGTGAATTCTGCCTCTGATTAGGCTTTTCAATTGAATATCTGAAAATGACCCTGTTACTACCCACACTTAAGTGCTACTTTGAGGACCTCAAACTATTGGGGAACTTCCTGAGGTGTTGTAAACAGAATCTTCACAGTGGTAGTATTGTTCTAGTGAGATGAGAGAGACTGAAGGGGAGGTTAGGGAATTTTACCTGTGAATAAAGACATGTTATTTTAAACCTTTGAAGTCTGTTTTAGAACAAAAGGTTGTTAAGACTGCTGCATCTCTGACTTGCAGCATTATTTTATGTCTAAATTTACTTTAGGCCAAATCTGTAATTGGACCACCTAGGTAGAGAGGTGTGGGGCATTGCCTATGAATGAGGGTTTAACAGCTTAATTTTCTGAGAAATTGAGAACAGAAAGGCTTTGGATTCTTCTAGTGACATAGGGTAGTGGCTTAGGCCTGCTAGGATGTGAATATCTTAGCTTTGCCTGCCTTGCTTTTCACTTTCCTTCTTTAATCACATTTGTAAGATGTGAACTGAAAAATTAGTTTACATCTCAAGTAATATTGATGGAATCAAGAAAAATGGTTGTGTAACATTCTGAAAATGTAAAGACCTGTGTAAATATCAAATTATAATGATAAACTGGACAGCCCAATTATCTAGTGCAACACTTCCCACTGTTTGATTAAGCAAACAAAAATTAGCTACTTTTTTTTTTCTTTAAAAACATCTTTCAAAAATGTGTTCTTTCTTTCTTTCTTTCTTTCTTTCTTTCTTTCTTTCTTTCTTTCTTTCTTTCTTTCTTTCTTTCTTTCTTTCTTTCTTTCTTTCTTTCTTTCTTTCTTTCTTTCTTTCTTTCTTTCTTTCTTTCTTTCTTTCTTTCTTTCTTTCTTTCTTTCTTTCTTTCTTTTCCTCTTTCTTTCTTTCTTTCTTTCTTTCTTTCTTTCTTTCTTTCTTTCTTTCTTTCTTTCTTTCATATTTCAATGAAGTTTTGGTGTAGAAATGCAGTACATCTTGACAATAATCTAGTTGCACATCCTATGGATTATTAAAGTAATTCAAACCACAAAGTGTAGATCAAAATGTTACTGTTATGGAGTTCAGGACCACCAGCACAGACTACCCAGAATCAAAAAGTTCCAAATCAGCCCAATTAAGCTTCTACAATTTTATTAGAATTTTAAAGAAAAAGAAATCCTCAGGGCAGGTGAGCTGGTAATCTTGGCAGCTGCCTTGAGGAGGTGAAGGATAAGAAGAAAGAAAGACAGACATTATATATATATATAATGTGTAGATCCTATGCCAGAGGATTTGTGTTTATGCTTTGTCCTATTTGTCCTGTTGTTTATTCATTTTTAATGAAAAAACTGGACTTTGATTGTGAGTGACCAAGCTAAATACAAGAATGTCTTTGAACAACTCAATGATACACAATAAAATCATCCTCTTGAAGAAACCAAAAGTTCTTGTAGTCCACATGATCCTAGGGCTAGGCAAGAGTAGCCTTTTCTGAGGTATTTTGGCTCTCCAAATTTCTCATCCTGTTGGGAGGTCTATTAATAATGACCTGTGCCATCCACCAAGCTGGGAGCTCTTCGTCAATGATGGGTGGATTCTCCAACACCATGTCCTGCCCAAGGTAGGTGTGACCTTTCAGGCAGCATCCAAAAATTCAAGGATGGGTAAGCAAGGCAGCCAGGGGAACTTTTGCTTGCAGGTAGCACTTGACTCTGATTACACTTGACTGGTTACTCTCCATACACAGGGTGGGGAGTAAATACATGCTGATAGAAAAAAAAAATACCTCAAACATCCCGTTATGACCACAGTGCAAGTCACACAGCTGAGGAAATGGTCTACTACCAGTCCTAAGGAAGAAGGGCACTGGCACTGGCCTAAGAAGACATGCTCAGATTCCTGTGGTTGTTGGTCATCAGATTTTGGCCCTTGTTGGTGGAATTCAGGGAGATCTGGCTGCCCTTCTAGTGTGACCATGTCCGGAATTTGAATACAGTTGTCAAGTAAGTGAACAGCATACCATTAGGTTCCTAGAGCATGGGGTCCAAACAAAAGAAGTCATGATTAAGGGCATCATTACTGTTGATACTGTGTGTGGGGTCTAGTACCAGCAGTTTGTAAGTAAAGTCCAGAGCTCAGGAGGCCAATTACATTGGTCTTCAACCTATCCTTCACCTTCTGTTTTTGGCCTTTGACCAGGTTCACCTTCTCAAACAGCTTATACTTATCCACATTTTGTCACACCACATGGATCGTGAAACTATAGTTCTGTCTGATGAGGGCAAGCTGGTACTTTTCATGTTGCCCTCTATGATTTATGATAGAGCTTTGAGTTCACATCTCCGCCATGGTGCATGGTACCCCAAATTGCTGGGCAACAATTCTATTCCCTGAGCAACAGGTCTGGGGGCTGGTACCACAGTGTCAACACACATTGTAGTAGTTGTAATGTCTATTTTTGGCTAAACGGAAGACATGGGTTAGCCCAATGTCTGCCATCCATAGGACCTCATTCCAGATGAGAACACATTGTCAGCCTGTGAAGGATCTTCTTCCTGTGGCTATAGTACAGGCCTTCGAACAGCATCTGCATCATCATCCTAACCTCAGACACTGTGAATTTGACTGAAACATTGCTCAACACCTCAGTAAGTCTGCTCACAAAAGCCAAGGACAGTCCAACAGCAGTTAGAGGGGGGATGTTTTGGTTCAACAAATCGCAATCAATTTGATCACACTCTGGCTTTAGGATCTTGATTTCCTGCAAGACTGCAATGGAGAACTCCTGCTTCTCCATCAACACTTCTTCAGAGCCACCTTCTGGCCCATCTGGTAATACTTTGTCTTCAACAACTCCCTAAAGGTGCCTTGACCAATCTTGACACGTTTGCATATTTGGAGTTCTTATAAACGGTACATACCTTTTTGAGGTATTTACACTAATGGAGTCATTCCATTTTGTCATGACTGTCTGCAGCAGCCTCCTATTAACTCTACTGCAGCTGTGTATGCTCAGAGCATGCCACACTCCAGGCTGTTCTGCAGCCAGACTACTTTTTATAACACAGTCTTTAAACATGACTGGACAACAAATAGTTAAGAAAGATTAAATGTCTCAAGTTACACACATACCAGAATAACTTTATAGGAAATTTTTGAGTGGAAATTTAATAAGAGACAAGATACATTTCTATTGAGAGAAAATTTTAAAAATGTCCATTTTAAAAAAAACTGTGTCAGTCAGAGGGACCCAAAATAATGCAAACTATTGCTATTGCTACTGGTTGCCTATAATATAAGGCCCTATTACTGAAGATATGACAAATGTTGGTTGTGAGATATAGAGAAAGCAGACTGGAATTAATCTGGAAACTTCCTTCCTGATAGCTATCTTTCCTAGTGATGGAAGGTGCTAAGTAGGCTATTGGGGGATAAGAGTCATTCATGATCTTACCCACTGTGAATCCTGTGTACCAGCCTACCAGGGAGATGTGCCCACTGATGCAATAGTGACATGACTGTTATGGGGGTAACCTATGACTTTCAAATTAGAATTTTGGCTTACTCTACAGGGGGAATTCATACTGATTACTGTAAACTTGATCAAAAGTCTAAGGCTGAGGAAGTCATAGACCCTAGATGAGAACCTACTACTGTTATTTTGCTGAATGGACATGGCAGAGACTCATAATTAGTCAAAGTGCTGAGAATAAAGTGAATATAGTGTGCTCAGCTCTAAGACATCCAAGGCTCAGGGAACATAACTGAAGTGGTGCAGAAAGAACACAAAAGTGGGAGGATGAAAAGGGATGCTGGTTAGTGCTGCCTCCTGGACATGATGTGGACATTGAACACACAAACTCACACCATCTATGGTTACCTGCATAAGACCTGCACAAAACTGGATCCATCAACATTCCCACATGGGTGGAGCAAGGACTCATAAGATCCTCCTTTTCCAGGAATTACAGGCAGTTAATTGTTGCTAGGGGTGGGGTGGAGGGGAATCATACTCCTCAGTGATGTAACCACTACTATAAGTTGCCCTTGTTCAGATAAATAACCTCCAATTCATTCTTTTGAAGGCAACTTTAATTAAATCCAGTGGGTCACAAAAAGACATGAGAGTAGGTAGATGAGTTGTTGGGAAGCAAAAGGGATTAGGTGAGAGACAGAACAGGATGTGAGGGGATAATGGGGGGATAAGATCAAGGCACATTCTATGTGTATATATGAAATTGTGAAAGAATAAATTTAAAAATTAAAAAATAACATCTTGAAGGGAGAGCTTGCAAAATATACTAAAATGATATACTTATAGCCTCTTGATTGATGCATCTATAACTATGCTTTAAGTGGTTCATGCATTGTGCTTACACAGCTCACCAGACAAGTTTCATGAGAAAAGTGGCTCATAAGGATGCTATGAATCACAAATTTCTTCTCCTTCTTGAAAAAAAATGTTATCACTGACTGTGAAGCCTATGTCTGTGACAGGGCAGTGGGCACTGGAGCTAGAGAGGAGGAGAAAAATGAATATCTTACTGCTAATCTTTCACTGTGAGGCCAGCCTGAATAGATGGATTTTAGTCAACAATATGTATCAATATTAAACATCAGTGTTGACAGTTATACTTCATTACTGTAAATGCTAAAGTTAGGGGAATTGGTGTGACAGGAGAAGAAACTTGTGAAGAAGTAAACATAATTGCTTTAAAACATAACCATTAAGTTTTAGAAACCAAAATATATTTTACGCAATGGTAATGATCCTCATCTCTTCAAGTTCACTTTGTTATATATTCATAAAGCCCTCTAGGATATGCTAAAATCTGTTAAAATTTGTATTTTTCTGGTTCTTCTAATCTGAAACATTACTATTCCACAAGGTTTAACAATAATAAATGAATAAATGAAAGAATAAATAAATAAATAAATAATAAATATGTGGAAAGGAAAGAGCTTAAGGAAATATTTTATTTAAACTCCTGTCTAGCAAAACAGGGAAAAGTGTTTCTGTTTCTGTAGGGCACAGAATGGATAATCCTTTATGGATCATTCCTTAACTGTGATAAATTATTAAATATTGGCTCCCACTCAATAATATCAGTTCTATCATTTCTATATACTTTAGGTGGAAAAATAATTGAGTTTTTCTTAAGTTAACGTTATGAATACACAATTAATATTAACTGAATTCAACTCAAGGTGTCAGATTTGAAAGTATGTATACATATAACATTTTTAGACAATGTAAAAAATATTTCCTTATCACGAGACCTTTGTACATTAACAGGAGAAATAATATAAAATATTAGTAGATTTATAATACATTGTAAAGATTATTCTTATTATTTTTATTTTTTTATTATTTCTATTTTATGTGTATGTGTGTATTGCCTGCATTAGGTAAGCGCACTGGTGTTGTGCCATGCCCACGGAGGTCAGAAGTGGCTGTTGGATCCCCTGGGACTGGAGTTAAAGACAGTTGTCAGCTGCCTTGTAGGTGCTGGGATTCGAACCTGGGTCTGGTGCAAGAACAACCAGTGTTCTTAACCACTGAGCCATCTCTCCAGCACCAAGATTATTATTTTTAAAAACATTTTTTGAGTATTTCATGCATAGATACAATGAAATATTATCATATAGCTCTGCATTTACACTATCCAACTCCTCCCCTATTTTCCCAGCCAGCCCCCATGCCCACTTCATGTCCTTTATTTTGATAGACCATTAAGTTCAATTAGTGCTGCCCATATGTGCATGAGTGTGGGGCCATCCACTGGAGCAGAGGAAACCTACCAGTGGTCACATCCTCAAAGTGAGAATTATCCTACCCTCCCCCAGCAACTGTCCACTGCCAATATCTCCTCAGTAAGGGGTGGAGGCCTAAGGTCATCTACCTCATCTATGCCAGGGTTTTGGCTGGTTTGATCTTGTGCAGGTAACCACAACAGTGAGTTCATGGCTGTGATAACCATGCCATGTCCAGATGGCAGGATTTCAGAGCACTCCTCCCTATTCTTTGAATCGTACACTATTTCTTTCTTTTCTAAGATATTCCTGGAACCTTGGTAATAGTGGAGATAATATAGATGTCCCATTTAGGGCTGAGCACCCAGTCTCTTTTTCTTAGTACTTTCCATTGACTGCTGTCCTTGCAAAAATAAACTTCCTTGACCAAGATTGTGAAAATCACTCATCTACAGGAAAAAGAATAGTTAGAAGGCAATTTGACAGCATAACCACTTAGCAAAGTAACTATGGTAGGTTCTCTCCTAGAGTCTATGACCACCCCAGCCATTGTTTTTTTATTAGGATTACAGAAACAATCATAAAATTTCCTTTTGTGGAGCAGGCCTTTAACATAATCAGGAAGCAAGTAGTCACCTGAAAGAGTTGACACTATTGCATCAATAATCACATCTTGCTTTGCTGATTAGTATTGCAGCATACAGGGTCCCATGTTGGGTAAGTCCATTCGTATCTTTCCTCTCCCAACAGTCTGTATAGGACCTCCAGCACTATGAAATGTAGGCAGCAGGGTGTAAGATTCCTGGTTAATTTGAGATTTTTTTTTCCTATACATCCTGTAGCCAAAGTTGTGGAATCTTAATTAATATGGTCTTACTATGTAGTTATATTAGGTAATTAAGGGCAATGACAATAGCATGTATTGTTTGGGAGACCTCTGGGGTCTCCCTGACCAATAACTCAGAAGGAGATATCCCATACCTTGTAATACAATTTTCATTTAATATACCATTTCTTCCGGGAGTGACATTTTCAACACATGCAGGGTAGTCGGCCCATGCAGGGTAATTCCGTTTGCCTTCTCTTTCTGTTAAGTAGGATTTTGAAATTATTTGTACATCCATGTTCTTGCTGTTCTATTCACAAGAGCTAGGAAATGGACTAAGCCTGGATGTTCATCAACAAATGTCCAGATAAGAAAAATGTGCTACATGTACACAAAGGACTATTACTCGACTGCAAAGAAAATAACTAAATAATGAAATTTACAGATATTTGAATGGAACAAGAAAAATTTTATACTGAAAGAGGTTAAACAGGCACAGAAAATTAAACACTTTACATTCTCTCTAATTTTTGAATCCTAGCTTTAAATATTTTACTTTTTGTATTTGTCTTGGAGTCCAAGCAGAAGCAAGGAAACTAGAAAAGCACTTTTTGGGAAAAGACATGTTACATACAGTAGATTATAAGTGTGTTGTATAGATTGTCCTCCTACAGACACCATCTTCCTGAGCTCAGTTGCCACCACTTCCTAAAATCATCACAACTGGGCTTGTTGACTGACATGTTCATGCCCCCACATGGAAGGAGGGCCAGGGAGAGTCATGTGGGATCTTTGCTTGAGAGACCAGCAACATCACTCAACCAAACCTTGATGAGTAATTTAGACCTAATTGCACATAGCCTGGGAAAGAAGCTAGAGAATACAGGTTGGGGAGGACTAGGGGAGGACCTCTGAGTATACAGACTGGGGAAGACTAAGAGAGGTCCTCTCACCACTATTTTGTGAGGCTATGGGGAAGACACTATCTGTGCTTGGGTGAAGACTTTCTGGTGCAATCTTAGGAGTAGACTTTCACACATTGTGAGAGACTTTCACCCATCTGTGATCCAAGAAATTTATTGATTTTCCAGACTACAGTTTGGTGAAATTGTGCTTCCATTTGTAGTTAGGACCAAGGGGATAGAAGGTGGATGTTGTTTACATCCCCCACAACTAAAGGAATTTTATTAAAAAGGTAAAAGGAGTAGTGAGGTGGAATACTGGGGGTGGACAGGCTTGAGTAGGGAGGGATGTGAGAATATGGAGGAAACCAGGAGGTGAAAGGCAGAGCTAATCCAAAGGAAGGGGAGATAGAGGATAGGTTGTACACATTATTTTTAAAACAATATCTAGGAGATGTTACCAGATTAGGACATATAAACCAAACTTACTCATAGTCTTCCAAGTAATTTGACTGCTTTTCTACTGTTAGTAGGTTATTTCATATTATTTTGGAAATGAAACATTTCAATTAGTTTGAGTATAGCTTTGTGAATAAGTGAAAGAATAACTATAGATGAACTATTAGAAGTAAATTTGAGGTTGAAGTACATATGCATTTTAAATTTTGATAGATGCCCATAGTGCTGCAATGCCAGTTTTCTAAAACTCAAATGAAATTCTCTATAGGTTTAGTTGACAGAAATCAATGATTAATACATCTAAGTAGAAAATCAAATAGAAAAACGACACAATGTTGGAACTTACAGATTCTCAATGTGAAGTTAAATGTGTACACAGCTATAACAGAACTTTATAGCATAATAGAGAACTTCAATCATGATTCCCAGCGGGTGAACCCATTGTGCAATTGAGATCACACTTAAGAATGCTGTGCTTATTTACAACGCAGTAAGAAATTATGTTGGTCTAGGAAAGTGACAGAAGAAGGTTCTTTTCTGTGGTCTTAGACCTCTACAACCATGTGAACTTGGCTGTGTTTAAGTACCACACATGGATTCCTTCGTATTGAGCTGCCCTTAAGTATAATTAGATAGTAGCTGCTAACTTTCCCCCAAGATAAATGTCCCAATAGTTTGCTGGGCCAGTCATTGTTGTAGTTCTTAGGCTTACAGCTGGATAGACAAACTGATTGGTTTTCTCTCATGGCAGCTTGCACAGTATCTTCAGATACTATTAGAGTTAGTCTCTAGAGAGGCGATCGATCACTCATCGAGGAAACTTCTTCTTGCAACAGGTGGAGACTATTAAAAAGATCTGTAACTGGTGAAAATACAGAGAATAGCCCAGTCCTAAGGGATACACCTACAATGCAATCTCTACACCTAGGGATAAGAGAACATCATGGAAAAGGGAGTGGAAAGATTGTGTAGACCATCGGGACAAGACAACTTACTGCATTAAGACAGGATTCTAGACATGATAGGGAAGCCATGGAAATGAAATCTGTACAATATGATATCCTAATAAGATCTACATCTTGATAAAACCAGATGATATGCCAATTTGGGTGGGAAAATTTTCACATTTCACAGGGTCCCTTCTCAACATGAAGAGCTACAGGCAATCAATGGATGCCGAGCAAGGGAGAATCAGTTTTCTACAGGGGCTAGCTCCCTGTGTGGTAATTCTAAGTGGGCAGTCCAAAACAAAAGTACACATGAGCACTACTAAATGATGTTTATGAATTGTATAATATGTATATTTATTAATATATGTATATATAACAACAGTAATCAAAGAAGAAGACAAGAAATTGTGAGGCAGTGGGGAGGGCCTGGGAGGAGTTGGAGGGGAACTAGGAGGGGAGGAAATAATACAAATGTAATACTCACATATGAAACTCTTAAGAAATAAAAATAGTAAATTTATAAAAGAATGCTTAATGTTTAAATGCCTTTTACAGACTGGAAGTGGTATTTTCTAACCAACTGTATTCCTAAAGATAGCGAGTGTACTGGATAGCTTTAGTGTCAACTTGACACACCTGGGCAGAGGGAGCCTCAGTTGAGAAATGGCCTCCATTGGACTGGCCTTTGGCCATGTCTGAGGGGCATCTTCTTGATTACTGAGTGATGTGGGAGGGCCCAGCCCAATGTGGGTCGTGTCACCCCTGGGGAGGTGGGCCTATATTGTATAAGAAAGCAGGTTGAGCAGAGGCCTGGAGAGCAAGTCAGTAAGCAGCTATCCTCCATGGCCTGTGCTCCGGCTCCTGACTCCAGGTTTCTGCCCTGAGTTGCTACCTTGGGCTTCCTGATGACCTGGGAGATGTAAGCTCAATAAACCCTTTCCTCCCCAAGTTAGTAATGGTCAGCATGTTTTGTCAGAGCAATGGAGAAACAAACTAGAACAGCCAGTTTGATTGATTGGTTGATTATGTGTTTAAGTGTTTTGTATGCATGTACATGTAAGTGTACCTGTGTGTGCAATGCATGGGGAAGTCAGAAGAGGAGGTCAGATCCCCTGGAAGTGGAGTTCCAGATGGTTGTTAGCCATCATGTAGATATTGAGAACTAAATCCTGGTCCTCTGCAGAAGCAGCCAGTGCTCTTAATCACTGAGTCAGCTCTTCAGCCTCAAGATAGCCATTTTGATTCAGACTTGGTTCAGTTCATCTTATCTTTGCTTAAAATCCTACCTGAGTTTTGTTTTTGTTTTTGTTTGCTTATTATATTAAAGCCTGATTGGAGTCATTTTGTTAATTTCAAACACACATAGTAATTTCACCAGTAATTTCAAAGGTATGCAGAGATATGGGGTAAGGGCAGGGGCTGAGGGGAAGTGGGATTGTTAAATGGGAGGTGGCCTCAGAAGCACAGAAGATTTCCTGGTATCGGGCCCCCAGGGTGGTCAGGAGTTCTGTCTGTAAAACTTGTTTATGGCTTAATCTGTGAAGCTTGACCGGTGCCTGCCTGTCCTGCAGCCTTTTGATAAGGCTGGTTCTGGTTTTTGTTAAGTTTTAACAAGTGGGCTGTGGGCCCCTGAGCACTCATGGCGCCTAGTTTCTTTTTATTTTCTCACCCTGAGTTGCTACCTTGGGCTTCCTGATGACCTGGGAGATGTAAGCTCAATAAACCCTTTCCTCCCCAAGTTAGTAATGGTCAGCATGTTTTGTCAGAGCAATGGAGAAACAAACTAGAACAGCCAGTTTGATTGATTGGTTGATTATGTGTTTAAGTGTTTTGTATGCATGTACATGTAAGTGTACCTGTGTGTGCAATGCATGGGGAAGTCAGAAGAGGAGGTCAGATCCCCTGGAAGTGGAGTTCCAGATGGTTGTTAGCCATCATGTAGATATTGAGAACTAAATCCTGGTCCTCTGCAGAAGCAGCCAGTGCTCTTAATCACTGAGTCAGCTCTTCAGCCTCAAGATAGCCATTTTGATTCAGACTTGGTTCAGTTCATCTTATCTTTGCTTAAAATCCTACCTGAGTTTTGTTTTTGTTTTTGTTTGCTTATTATATTAAAGCCTGATTGGAGTCATTTTATGAAAAATCAAATAATAAAACAATTTGCTACCCTAATTTCCATTGGAATGCTAAAATGAAGTTGAAATTTTAAAAAATTCAATTTAAAAACTTTGGTCTTGTGCTGGGAAATTCCTCTATGCTCCATTTTTTGCCCTTGGGCCACACATTTGCTAATGTGGATCCGGGCATTTGAGCACACATGTCATTTTGATTTCTGCTGAAGGTAATGGTTAGTGCAGTTACAGCTTCCCAGTAACAGCAGGAAGCTGGGTCTCCTGTTGGCTATGCTTCACAAAACTTTGAAGTAAGAAGGAGACCATGATTATAACATAAACTTCCTAGGGACACCATGGAGATACAGTTGAAAACCACCATCTGGATTCTTTAAGTGCTATGCTGAGGCATGCCTAATGATGGTAGCTCTGGTAATATACCACATACTGTCTGGCAACAGCATAGTGATTGTTTTTAATACATGGTATGTAGGTCACACAGCTTTAGTCAACTGAACTGTAAAGGTTTGCATTCTCTCACTTTATTAAAAACATTGAAATTGCCTGTATTTTGCTGGAATAGTGACCCTGAAAATACACATGGCCAAACAGTTAAACTAAAAAACATGCTTGTTTTATATGTTAATGCACTCTCTGTTATAAAGAACCAACCCTTATAAAGTTTTAAGTGAACTGTGAAAAGCTTATGCCATTATTATCCAAATGTAGCTTAGCCCAAGGTTAACTATAGTAATGTGAGAACAGGCGCCACTGAGCCCTGATGGGAAGCAGTAATGCTGTGTCTGAGCAAGCTGGTCTCCTGCCTGCTCCTGATGTGACAGTGTGAGCACACATTGCTCAGATGCTGGGTTTGGAAACTGATTTCCAAGGTCTTTGATGTAAAAAGCTGAAAGCATTGTGGAACTGTTGGGAGCTTCGCAGGACTTTGGCTACTTGACTTACTCCACTTACTCCGTAATGTTTAATGGGCTAAATTCTCACCTTGTCCTTTCAGGCTAAAGCCCTCACCTAAGTGGGAAGTTGAAAGTGAGTTTGAGCTATAGTCCCAGATGAGCTTTAGAAGGCAGTGGAGCAAGAGAGGAATTTGTTTCACTGTGTGCGCAGACACCAACATTTAATTTTAATTCTTTTGAAGTTAGCTTTTTTAGAGAGGGATTGAAGTGGTGGCGTGCACTGAATGCCAAAAGAAGGACAGCAGCACAGATGTGCTGCAGGGGTGTTATGTAAAGCCTCCCTCATTGAAGAGAATTCCATTCAGATTCTATTCAGCATTCCATTCATTATTGTTTTTGTTTTCTTAGTTCACCAGCAGTGGGCTTCCTAGTTGCCAAAGGAATCAATTCAGGCTCTCTCCTCATCCTGCTCCTCTGTTCCTAGCCACCGAGATGTACTCCAATCCATTCTCAGAAGCATGTTTGCCTAATGCGCAATTGCCATCGGTTGTCTTGTCCTGGGAGGAGAGCAGAAAGAGCTAAGAATGACTGGGTCATGGTTTTTTACACTACCACATGCCTGGAAGGGTGTGCATTGCTTTTCTATCATCTCCTCAACCCTCTTATAAGATAGGATCATCTTTAAAAAATTATTTTTATTTTATGTGTATGTCTGTATTGCCTGCATGTACGTACATGCACCCTTGTCGTGAGATGCCCGCATGGGTCGGAAGAGGGACTGGAGTTACAGACAGTTGTTAGCTGCCACGTGGGTGCTGGGATTTGAACCTGGGTCTTCTGCAAGAACAACCAGTGTTCTTAACCGCTGAGCCATCTCTCCAGCCCCAGGATCATCTTTATTGTAAAGGTGAGAATAATGAGGTCTAACTAGTGTGTGCAGAGCCATGTTCATAGGTGGCAGAGGTAGAATGCTAACTCTGATGACAAGGCTTATCCTTTGTTTTACAGCTAATCCTCTGACTTGCTGCCCTCTATCTGCCTTGCATTACTGTGGAAGACAGAGTGCTGAAGGACTGAGACGAAGGAGAAACTGGAAGTGGTGTTTCCATTAGTGATAAACTTCTAACTATAACACAGTATAAATGTAGAATAGAAACTTTACATATTAAACTGGTCATTTAGTTCTTTCCCCCAAATAAGTGCCATATAAAAATAGAATCAATCTTTAATAAATTTAAATCATACCATGAATCTTCTGAACAGCAATATAGGATACTGATATCAAGAACA
>NW_008360322.1:7880004-7882410 GCF_000622305.1 Nannospalax galili | reverse complement strand
CAAACAAGAAGTTAAACTTTGCTGGGTTTTACTTCATGAAATTAATACATGACTTTTATCTCATCAGTGCTGTTCCTGTGTTTACATATGCCTTGGTAATGGGTATATTGAAACACAGAGAGAGAATATAGTAGAGGGGCTAGTGATCAAAAGAAAATCTATAGGAAAAAAAGCATTATCAAAAATACCTAATAAGGACTGGAGAGTTGGTTCAGTGGGTGAGTGCTTGCTACTCAAGCATGAGGACCTGAATTCCAATCATAACACTCAGGTAAAAGCCTTGGTGTATGCATGTGCCTCTGACTCTAGTGTTACGTGGGAGCAGAGACAGGAGACATGCTGGAAGCTTGTTAGTTATCAACCTAATTTCAGGTTCAGGTAGTGCTCCTGTCTCAAGGTAGAAAGGGAGGGAGGGAGGGAGGGAGGGAGAGAGAGAGAGAGAGAGAGAGAGAGAGAGAGAGAGAGAGGCATTACATTTTTCTCTGGCCTCTATAGGTACATCAAGACATATGAACAGGCATAGCAAAGATATTCTGCATTCACCTACACACACACACACACACACACACACACACACACACACTCCAAAAATCCAAATATAAGAATGATCAGGAAAAACTAGTAGAATAATTATTAGATTATGTTAGGAGGCAAAATAAAATGATATATAAAATGTTTGGTGTATACATATTGTGCAAGGCTATACAGAATGCCAGACTAAGCAGTTTGATAGAGCCAACAAATGTTTTTAAAATAGTCACTGGCTAGAGTGAACTTAAATGAGTTAGTTCTGATAAACGTACTGTGCTTTGTGTAGTTGCAAATGCTGTTTGTTTTAACAATAAGAACAACAAAAGGATGAAATGATTGCATGGATTTTTAATGATTGCATGATGAGAGTAGATAGTGATGAAAATATCTCTTAAAAGAAAAAGGTCCTTGGTGGAATTTTTGTTAGTCTTGAGTTCGTACAGGCCTGTCCTGTGCACGTTGTCACAACCACTGTTATAGGTGCAATCGCCCAGTTGTGTTCAGAAAAATAAAGAAAACGCTTTGTTGTAGTCATCTACCTCTTTTGGATCTTACAGTCTTGTTCTCTGCATGCTGACTAGTTATGGATATCTATTTTAACTGTCATCTATTGCAAAAAGCTTTTCTGATGAAGGTTGAGAGATGCACTAATCTACAGATATAAAGATAAGTCATTAGAGGTTAGGTTAATATTATGTCCATTAAGCAGAATAATAGTAGTAGGTTCTCCTCTAGAGCATATGATTCTTGGCCTTGTAACTGTGTCTGGTATGGATTCCATCTTGTGGAGTGGGCCTTAAATCCAGTCAGAAATTAGATGGTTATTTCCATGACAATTGTGCCACTATTACACTGGTGGGCATATCCTGCCAGTCTGGTTGTGATTGTAGCTCCCAGGTTTCACAGCTGGGAAAGACTGCTGATTACTTTTTCCCCTGGTAGCATGCATAACATCTTTGAGGACTATGAAAGCTAGCCAGTAGGTATGAAGTGTTGAGATCAGTACAAGTGTGATTTGTCCATGTCCTATGACTCAAGTGTGTGGTATCTTGATTAATGGGGTCTTGCTATCAAGTTCTGGAGAATAACCAAGAGCAATAACCTGTAATGTTTTGTGGTGCATGGGATCTCACTGGCCAACAATTCCAAAAGAGGTAACCCATTCCTACCACTAGGCTTTTGATCTATTACTCTGTGGTGTCTAGTAGTAATAAGTTTATCCTAATATAAGGTAACTCCATTAAAACTCTCTGTGTAAATGAATGTATATATATTTAGGAGGTATCTGCAGTAGTAGTTTTCCAAATGACCTTTTTTCAATTATTCCCATTTCTCTCTTTATACCACTACATTCTATATTCTCTCCCTTGAAACAGGAGGTGGTCACAATGTTCCACCACTAGCTGAGCTGCTATTGGCAATTTCTAGCTTCTGGAGAGAAAACAAATCAGTTTTCTTTAAGACAGTGGCCACTAGTAGGTAGATGACATTCCATTCTGGTGGATGGCATACACAAAAGAGCTTATAAGCAGTACAAATTGGAATCAATGGGTTTTACCAAGAAAGAAGACACAAGATGTTAGGAAGAGAAGAGAGGCTGGATCTGGGAGGAGTTAGGAGAGGGGTGGATGTGATAAAAAATATATTATATGAAATGAGCAAAGGACAATAAAAAGTAAGAAAAAAGTTTAAAAATATGTAATAAAAATTAAGAACTGTACATGCAAATCTGTATATATTATATACCAAGTATATAATGGCCACTTAACTTGTTTTATCAGGTCAACTAGTATTTGCTCAAATTTAAGAATATATCTCATTCTGCCATTTCTGTACACAACACTGAATTCTCCAATAGCCTGATGTTCAGCATAG
>NW_008360322.1:7876297-7879797 GCF_000622305.1 Nannospalax galili | reverse complement strand
TTTCATGCATGCATACATTGTATTTCGCTCATATTCACATTTCTGCTCATCTAAAGTTTTGAGAAATAAGTACAATATAATGCCCATGTTCATAAACTGTGATGGCATCAAATTGAGCCTATACAATCTCTTAAACTGTGTCTTTGTCATATTATAACAATTACCTGTAGAACAACAAGTGAAAACCTTAATATACTACATTACCACTTATGAATTGTGAGATTTAGGTTTTTTTCTTACATTTTTATTAGAAATATGAGCACTTAGCACATAAAAAAGGAAGAAAAATGTATGAGTTTGATATAACAGTTATGTTGAGAAGGAAAAACAAAAATAACCTATGCTTTAGCAGCATCTTACATCCCTATAATAAAGCCTACAAATGATTTCTTTTGAG
Source organism: Nannospalax galili (assembly GCF_000622305.1). Lineage (NCBI taxonomy): Eukaryota > Metazoa > Chordata > Mammalia > Rodentia > Spalacidae > Nannospalax > Nannospalax galili. The sequence goes on along the minus strand of NW_008360322.1, from coordinate 7,879,400 downwards.
GAAGAGTCCAAATGTATTTAGGTTTTCAGTTCTAAAATGTTCAATATGACTGAAGAACAAAACTAAAATATCTAATATGACTGGAATTTTAAAAGTCTGAATGTGAGCCGAGTGTGGTGGCGCACACCTTTAATCCCAGCACTCGGGAGGCAGAGGCAGGGGGATCTCTGTGAGTTCAAGGCCAGCCTGATCTACATAGTGAGTTCCAGGACAGCTGGGGCTACAGGGAGACCCTGTCTCAAAAAGACCCAAAAAAAGGTCAATGTGAAATAAAAGCCAAAAATATTTTGCCAAACTTGAAAGATTTTTTCAAATATTAAACTAATGAAATGGAAAGATCAAAAGCAGCAGAAGATGGAAGAAAAACTAAATGACTAAATGAAACAAAATGAGGAGCTAAACTTGAATAAAGTGTGATTTCAGGTAAATGGGACAGTTTGTCCTCTTGAGCAATGATGGAAAAAGACAATGTTTATAGATAAACGTGATAAGAACCTTTTGGTTTGGTCATTGTACTGATTAGTGCTTTGTCAAACACACACTAGATTTACCTGGGAAGAGGGATCCTCAGTTGATGAATTTTTTTTCATTGGATTGGCCGGTAGGCATAGCTGTGAGGCATTTTTTAAATTGGTAGTTGATGTAGGCCGGCCCAATCCACTGTTGAGTGGTGCCATCAATGGAAAGCTGGACCTGGCCTATATAAGAACAGTAGCTGAGCAAGCCAGGGGGAGCGAGCCAGGGGGAGCAAGCCAGTAAGTGGCATTCATCTGTAGTTCTTCCTTCAGTTTCTACCCTTGCTCTAAGTTCCTGTTTGACTTCCTTCAAAGATGGACTGTGCCTTTTAAAGGTAATATGAAGTAAAATCTTTCTTCCTCAAATTGGTTTTGGTCACCACAATAGAAAGTAACTAGGACAGCCATCTAAATTTAATTGAACTGTTTTGGTAGGAGATACAAGAATATTACAATTTCTAAAGTTCATTTGTAAATACACCAAAGAAAATGTTAGTGAAAGTGATTGATAAAATCTGTAATGGTGATTTTCTAGAAATAGATCATGTAAAGCACAAATAATAAAGTATGGTACACTTACCCTATTTTGGGGCTAGATTTAGAGAAACACTCAAATGTTTCTCCAACCAGAAGAAATATTTGTTGTGTTTCAAGGTGTCATTGTCTTCTAATGAGTACATTGCATCCAAGCAGGCATAGTAACCATCAATCTTACCCAGCAGTGAAGGCTATGAGCCACAAGAATGACTAGCTTGGCAAGATAAGCTTAACAGTGCAATAGTGACATTAATTTATGGGAGTAACCAACCAGCCTGAGTGGATTTAAGACCTACTCCATGCAATGGAACCCATACCTGGCACTGCTATTGGGGCCAAAAAACTGTGGCTTCATAGGTCATGGGCCGAAAGGAAGAACCTATTAAAGGACTGATAATGACTTACTGCTATAACCATAGATTAGTGCATCTGTCAACCCTCATCAAAGAAGCTTCTGACAGTAGAAGGCAATAATCACAGAGACCCATAAGTGATCAAAAGGCCACAGAAAAGATAACAATGGGCTGGGTCTACTTAGCTGTAAATGGGAAATCTATATGCACATACGAACGCACAGTGTCACAACATGCACAAGACCTACCCAAGCTCATATCAGACAAAATCCCAGTGTGGCAGGTGAAATGGGTACAAAGGCCTACCCCTAGCTCAAGACCTATTGGCATTTGATAGTTCATGGGAGAATGTCAGTGTTCCTTAAGAGTGTGAACCCTGATTGGCTATGTTTCAGGGCACATTACACATTTAAAGAATATTTAGGCAATACAAATTGGACTGGATGGGAAAAATTAATGAGGAATAAGAAGCATGAATTTGGATGAGTAGGGAGGGATAGCTCTGGGAGGAGTTGGGGGGGAGTATGAGCAAAACACATTCCATGAAACTCTTAAAATATTAATGCAAATATTTTTTAGAGAGGAAGAGAATTTGAACCATGAGAATGCTAAGACGAAAGACCAAAGAATCTCAATAAATAGCAGGAAAACCTTCACCTGTTAATCTGGATATTGAAAGAAATGATCTCAGACCCCTACCAACCCAGCTATTTTTACAGCAAAGAAAATTTTGTTGTCATTTTTCAATGCCACCTTTAAGCATTTTAATATATAACAGAGATCAATCAATTAATTTATCAAAATTATTAGAAACAAAATACTTGGTCAATAAAGCCTAGTGTGTATGATTCAACAAACATTTTATGGCTACCTTAATTGCAATGTATCAATCTAAATAATAGTGTTTTAGTTAAGATTGATTTATTGAGTAAAGCAAACTTTAATGTTATGTTAAGTAAAATATGAAAATAAATCATTTGTCTTTGGTTTGAAACAAAACAATAGATATACACAGACAGAAATCCAAAGTGGAAAAGGACATGAAAGAAAGCAAAGAATAAAGGACCTAACGGACATCTACCAAGTATTCCACCCAAGCACTAAAGGACATACTTTCTATTCAGCACCCGATGGAAGCTTCTCCAAAATCGATCATATACTGGGGCACAAAACAAACCTCAACAAATACAAAAAGATTGAAATAATTCCATGCATTCTATCAGACCACAATGCAATAAAGCTTAAAATCAATACCAGAAGAAGCCCTAATCACCACATGAACACATGGAGATTCACAACATACTCCTGAATGATGAATGGGTCAAAAGAGACATTAAGAAAGAAGTAAAAGTATACCTGGAACTAAATGAAAAGGACAATACAGCACAACAAAACTTCTGGGACACACTGAAAGCTGTCTGTAGAGGGAAGTATATAGCTCTAAGTCCCTACATTAAAAAATCGGAAAGAACACAAATAAATGCCTTAACATTGCAACTCAACACACTTGAAAAGCAACAACAAATGAGACCCAAACCCAGCAGACAAGAAGAAATAACAAAAATCAAGGCAGATATTAATTAAATCAAAACAAAAGAACAATACAAAGAATCAACATATCCAAGAGCTGGTTCTTTGAAAATATAAACAAGTTTGACAGGCCACTAGCCCAGTTAACCAGAAATGGAGACAGAGTGA
>NW_008360322.1:7872510-7875919 GCF_000622305.1 Nannospalax galili | reverse complement strand
CTCTCATACCAAAGCCTGGTAAAGATACAACCAAAAAAGAAAACTATAGACCCATATCCTTAATGAACATGGATGCAAAAATTCTCAATAAAATACTTGCAAACTTCATACAGACACACATCAAAAAGATCATCCACCATGATCAAGTCAGCTTTATCCCAGAGATGCAGGGATGGTTCAATATACGTAAGTCAATAAATGTCATAAATTATATAAATGGGCTCAAAGACAAGAACCACATGGTATTCTTAACAGATGTAGAGAAAGCCTTTGACAAAATTCAACATATGCATTTATGTTCAAAGTCCTAGAGGGAATTGGACTGGAGGGAACATACCTCAACATAATTTAAAGCCATATATAACAAACCCACAGGCACCAGGCACCATCATTCTAAATGGAGAAAACTGGAAGCATTCCCATTGAAATCAGGAACCAGACCACTATCTCCACTTCTCTTTAACACAGTGCTTGAAACTCTTGCAAGAGCAATAAGACAAGAACAGGAAATTAAAGAGTAATGAAAAGAAGACATCAAATTATCCCTTTTTGCAGATGATATGATATCTAAGACACACCAAGAATTCCACCAGAAAAGTCCTAGAAATTATTAACATGTTCAGTAGACTGGCAGGTTACAAAATTAACCTACAAAAGTCTGTAGCCTTTCTATATACCAATAACAAACAATCAGAGAAAGAGTGCGTGGAAACACTCCCCTTCACAATAGCAGACAAATATATTTATATATATTGGAATAAACCAGACCAAAGACATTAAAGAGCTCTACAATGAAAATTTTAAATCTTTAAAGAAAGAGATTGAGGAAGACATCAGAAGTTAGAAGGACCTCCCATGCTCATGGATTGGAAGAATCATATTGTGAAAATGACCATCCTACCAAAAGCCATTTATAGATTCAATGCGATGCCAATCAAAACCCCCATGATATTTTTCACAGATTTGGAAAAACCTATCCTAAGATTCACATGGAAGCACAAAAGACCTTGGATAGCCAAAGCAACCCTGAGCACTAAGAGCAATGCTGGGGGAATTACTATGCCATATTTTAAGCTGTATTACAGAGCTATACTCATAGGAATATTCACTGGAGGAAAGACAGCAATGTTCAGCAAATGGTGCTGGCAAAACTGGATATCCACCCTAGAAGAATGAAACCCCTTTCACCTTGCACGAAAGTCAATTCCAAATGGATCAAAGACCTCAATGTAAAGCCTGAAATCCTGAAACTGTTAAAAGAAAACATTGGCAAAACCTACAAGATATAGGTTTAGGAAAAGATTTTCTAACCTGGACAACAATTGCTCAGGAAACAAGGGCAAGAATCAACAAATGGAACCTCATTAAACTAAAAAGCTTCTGTACATCAAAGGAGGCAATCAGGGAAGTGAAGAGAAAACCCACAGAATGGAAGAAAATCTTCACCAGCGACAATCTGACAGAGGTTTAACATCCAGAATATAAACAAACTCAAAAAAACAGAGAATCAAGACAGGAAGTAACCCAATTAAAAAGATGTGTTAAGGAGCTGATCAGAGAGTTCTCAAAAGAAGAAATAAAGATGGCTAATAAGCATCTTAAAAGATGTTTAATAACACTAGAAATTAGGGAAATGCAAATTACAACCACTTTAAGGTTTCAACTTACCCTAGTCAGAGTGGCTAAGATCAAGAACACAAATGATACCAAATGTTGGAGAGGATGTGGGAAAGGGAAATACTTATCCACTGCTGGTGGGGCTGCAAAATTGTTCAAACCCTGTGGAAAGCAGTGTGGAGAACTCTTAAAAAATGATGAATGAACCTACCATCTGACCCAGTTATACCACTCCTTGGCATATACCCAAAGAACTCATCCTAGTGCAGAGACACTATTTGTTGCAGCTCTTTTCACAATAGCTAAGAGATGGAAGCAACCTAAGTGTCCCTCAGTTGGACAACTAGATAATGAAAATGTGGTTCATTTATTCGATGGAGTTTTACTCAGCAATAAAGAAAGATGAAATCATGAAATTTGCAGGTAAATGGATGGAACTAGAAACGTTATACTAAGTGAAGTAACACAGACTCAGAAAAAAATCGATATATGTTCTCCCTTATATGTGGATCCTAGAACCAAGTCCCAATAAGCAAGTATGTATCTAGACATAACTACAGGAACCAGGATAATGGAAAGGAACCAGGGAGATAAAGGAAAAGAAAGAAACTGAAAGAGAAGAACAGTAGGAAAGAGGCCTTAATAAGGGAGATATGGATAAAAATTGGGTTAGTTTAAGGGAGGGGTTGGAAGGGTATACAAGGAACCTAGGGGATAAAGGGAAAGAAGGAGCTCAAGAGAGGACCATAGGAGAAGGGTATTTATTATTAAGGGAGAAAGGGGGAAATGGGGGTACCTTAGTTGAGTAAACAATGATGGAGGGTTAGACAATGCAAGAGATAAATAATGCCTAGCTAGTTTTAAAAACCAGAGGGAACCATATTAGTCCAACAACCTACTGACAAGTTATACATTCGAGATCAAGAAATCTGTCTAGGCAAGGCTTATCTGAGAACAATTGGTCTTTCCCTAAGATTCATCTACATGGCACACAGTAATTAAAATTACCAGACTGGTGGAACTAACCTTCTTGGATGGTTAACAGACATACTTTGAGGCCTATACTAATTTTGTCAGAGGGACGTATAGGACACTTTTTGCTCCCTGTACTCCTAGGTTGACTAGCTCCAGGGGGCTATGAACATCTTTCAAAATGTCCTGTAACTGTGGTGAGTCACCTGTTCTCTTGATCAAGGAAGGCCAGGAGACCCACGAGATGGACTTGAACCAGTGTCTAGTCTACAAAGAGGAGGGTCAACACAGAGGAATCATTTCCTCCATGCTTCCAAGCGAAGCTAGCCATGGTCAAGCAGGACCTTTGACATATCTTCACAGGCAGAACTGGTAAAAGAAAGGAGACAGGGGCTACTCTCAAGCCTATGTGACCCAGAGGAACAGATCCTCAATGGCCTTAAGAGTAAAAATAAATTGGTTTGTCTGGGCCAACTGTATGGCCTTAAACACCCGAAAGGAAAGTATAACCAAAGATTAAAGGGGCCAATATAATTTTTTAAGAGTCCATATGTATAGCTAAAGGCTACATAACAAGCAACAATGCCAAGGAGATGCATAACAAGGAGATGCCTTCATTTGAGTTTTTGGCCAGGGTGGCCCATGAGACTCCCAGACAGGAACCCAGCATAGAACTAGGAAAATGAATAGCACACCCCAATCTTGTCTAAAGGAATATTAACAACTGATTGCTGTTAGATGAGGAACAGCTGATCTTCCTAAAACAAAGACTTCTAGATAGGCTGACTACATTCACCAGATGGACAAGTAGTGGGGAATG
>NW_008360322.1:7851144-7872172 GCF_000622305.1 Nannospalax galili | reverse complement strand
TTTTTTTAAAGGTTAAAAACTCATTCAATTTTATGTCTTATAGGGCTTATAACCGTATTACTTCAACAGTGAACCTAAAAATTTTATAGCCACTTTTGAAAGAGATTTATCTTTGCTCTAGAATCTGTTATTGAGTGTGTTAAAGCTGTAATGAATTGCTTCTTCTAAAAAAAATAAAAAATAGATAAATACAATTCCCAAAGGAAAAGAAAAAAAGTTAGTAATTTAATACAGTCTGTTTTAAAATTTAAGAGCACCTGAAAAATAGTATGCAAATGAAAAATGAAGGCAGAGAGAAAGACATCAAGACTAGGATTCCGATAGGAGGCTCTGAATGATCACCATACTTCGGTCTCTGTCTTTAACAGTATCTTCTCAACCCTGAACCCATTTGCTGCTGGGGCAAAGCTAACAGTTAAGACCATAAAGTACTTTAGTAAACTGTAGAGTTCAGCAGCTGCAAACAATCCAGAATGACACAGCAGCAATAATTTTTAAAAGTAGTGTCATCAGCGGAAAATCAGCCTGTAATTCAAGTAGTATAGCAAGAGAAAAACGTGCTTTAAAGAAAAACAGGAAAAAATGATAAAAAGACAGTAGACAAAAGGAGAAAAGTGAATCTAATGAATGCAGATTGTCCACTACACCCATTGAGAAAGCCAGGTATATTCAGTTTATATATCGTTTAAAAGTTCTTTACATTTCTATATTAAAACATTTAACAAATCTTATAATCAAGAAGTCAAATATATAATGATACTACACTGTGTATTTCAAAAAGAAGAAAATAAATTGAATGTTTTTACTGTGAATAAATGAAAAATGTGTATGTTTAATGATATTTGAATATTATACAATATAATACATGCATTGAAATATATCGCCTCATAAATATGTACAATTTTTTTGCTTTTATATACCAGTTAATAAGCTATTTAAATTTTAAAAATAAAATATGAGGAAAGCCAAATTAAAAGGGGATAATTAGAAGAGAATTAAAGACCTACTTGATGGCAGAACTGTTATTCATGTAACCTATCTTCCAAATTTATCAATATTTAAGAGCAATTATAAGATTTGCAGAAATATTATTTACTATTGTAGTTATTTTCTATTGCTGTGATAAAAACACTGACCAACACCAATTTGGGGAAGAAAGGGTTTATTTGGCATACAGCTCACAGTCCATCAAAGGAAGCCAAGACAGGAACTCAGAACAGGAATATGGAACACAGACCATGGAGGAATGCTGCTTACTGGCTTGCTCTCCTGACTTGTGCTTAGCCTGCCTTCATATACAATACAGGATCACCTATCTAGGGGTGGCATCACCCACAATGGCCTGGGCTCTTCCACGGTACTCAACAATAAAGAAAATGCTCCACAGACATGGCCACAGGTCAGTCCAATGAAGGCAATTCCTCGGTTGGTGTTCTTTCCATTCAGGTATGTCACGTTGACAACCCAAGCTACCCAGCACAACTGAGCCATTGCCAACTTGACACACAAACACATCACTACTAAACTACTGCCTTTACACTTATCCTCAATTTCTCATGTAACATGACTATTACAGTTTAAATCAGTACAACTGTAAAAGTCCCACAGTCCTTAAAAAATTCAAACACTTTAAAAGCTCAGTGTCTCTTTGAAATAATCTAGTCTTTCAACTGTGGGCCCTTGCAAAATCAAAAAAGCTGCATACTGTCTTATTTCAAAAGGGAAGAACTGGGCATAGTTAAGTGAAACCAAAGACCAGCAATGTAGACATCTGGGATTCACTCACAATCTTCTGGGCTACAGAAATCTTGAACAGCTATACTTCTCTGCTGTTGCTGTCCACAGCACACAGTTTGTCTTGTAGACTCTGAATGGCTCCACCCAGTCTACAACTGCCACTGATCTTGATGGTAGTTCTATGGTCTTGGCATCTCCAATATGCTATGGTCTCTACTGAAACTGAGGCTGTACCTTCAACAATGGGCTTTCTTGGCCTCTCAGAGTACAAAGCCTCAGATTCTCTCCATGATCCCTTCCGTCCTGGGGGCCTTCCCTACAACTTAGGCTGTACCTTTACCAATAACCTTACCTGGGCACTAAGATGCCAAGCCTGATTCTCTTCATGACCCCTTAAAACTTTCAAAACCGGTACCATGTAGGAGACTTTTACACATTACCAAGTCCCGCTTTCAGTTTGAAATAGAACCTCAGGCCTGCTGTTGACCACAGTTTTTATGTGTTGATTCTGCAGAAATACTTCCCAGAAGATTTCATCTCAAAGATGTTGGGCTCTTCTTAATCACAGTTGATTTTCAGCCCCAGACAACAAGTATCAATTGTCCCAATAGAGAAAAAGTTTCATTTTAGTGATACTGGTCTCTTGTTAATCACAGTGATTCTTCATCTTCAGCTGCCTAGAAACCATATTCTCAATTCCAAATATCACACAAATAGCCATGATAGTCTTTGCTTCCCTTGAAATGTCACAAGCCAGGCCTCCACCATCCACATGTCTCTTCAGCATAACTGACAAGAACACCAGGCTGCACAGCAATATCTTAATAAGCTCTGAGCACTCAATGGCTTCTCCAGCCCAAAGTGCCAAACACTTCCACAATCCTACAAAAAACAACATAGTCAGACCTGTCACAGCAATAACCCATGATCCTGGCTCCCACTTCTGTTCTAGTTACTCTCTATTGTTGTGATACTGACGCTGACCAAACCAACTCAGGGAAGAAAAGATTAATTTGTCTTACAGTTTATAATCCATCATCAAGGCAAGGCAGAAACTCAGAATGGGAACCTGGAGCACAGAAATGGAAGCACAGACCATGGAGGAATGCTGCTTACTGACTTGCTTCTCTGGTCTGTGCTGTGCTCAGCCTGCTTTCTTATATAACACAGGACCATCTGTTCAGGGATGGCACTCCCCACAGTGGGCTAGGCCCTTCCACATCACTCAAAAATCAAGGGAATGCTCCGAAGACATGGCCACAGGCCAATCCAATGGAAGAAATTTATCAGCTGATGGTCTCTACACCCAGGTTTGTCAAGATGACAATCCAGCACATATACCTTCTTAATTTTTAATAAACAGTTTCCATATTACCTATAGAAGACACAGTAATGGAAAATGATACCTAAGTAATATTTTATAGTAAACGAAAGTGAAATTAGACTCCATAGCACAACAGTGGAAGAATATCAAAGCATTCATTTTCTGAGCCACATTTCAAAGAGTGACAGGTTTAGTCATTTTTTTTCTAAACACCAAGAGAAATACTATACTTTTGTTTTCTAGATAAGCACCAAATATTTGTGGTTCAACTGTACAATTTCCTTTTCCTTGCCTAAATAAAACCTCAGTTCATCTCATGGTTTAACTTTTACAACATCTTTAACAAAAGATTAAACCAAGACTTGAAACCAGAGATTATACATAATATAAACAGAGAAGGAATAGCAATCCAACAGGAGGTTGGATAATAGATGTCAAGCAGTATATTCAAAAGGAGAGAGCAATGAATACACATGGCATGAAAGCAGAAGGGCGACCATTTAGGTAACAGAAGGGGGTCAGCAAGAGGGGCTGGAGGTATGGGGAGAGCATAGTGTGGGAGGGATAAACAGAAACAAGTGTGATAAACAGTATGCATGTAATACCTGAAAGCAAATCCTGAATCCATTACTCCAGAGTCCAGCCTTGGAAGATAAAAGAAAAATGAGGAAGGCCCCAATAGAGGGATGCTTTTGGAAGCCCTTGTCAAGAAATTCCAATGGACTCTCATATGAACATTTGAAAATTACCTTGTTCTCACTTTTTTAGTTCTCCGTCTAGAACTTGTAATGCTAATTACTTTTGCCTTTACTTCCCCTTCACCTCTCTTATTCATGATTCAAGGACTTTCTTTTCCCCTTAGAGACAAGAGTTAGGCAACTTGGGAGTCTTTTAGATAGACCCACTGAAGGGGGACTTCAGTTGCCTCACCCTGCATCCCTGTTCAGCATGGAAGAAGGCAGAGCGGTCAGTGTCCCTATCCTGTATTGGGAATTTAGGTAACTTCTTCAGAGGATGGTGTGATATGAATAGGAGATAGGAATTGGCTAGGCAGTTAGGGTAAAAAGACCCCAAAGAAAAGTAGCCAGTTTCTTGGCTAAAAATCACAATGTCCTTGGGCCTCTTAGCAACCTACTCCGTTCCAAAAGGCAAAAATGTCAAAAATATTTGGGAGCTTTTATTTAATCCTTAAAATATTCTAGGGTTACTTCTTCAGAGGGGGGAATGTTAGAGTACCCAAAAGCCCCATAAAAATAAATAAATGAAAGAAGAAAAAAGAAAAGAAAAAGAAAACTGTGATGGGGAGATGTGGGAGGTGCTGTAAGGGAGGGAGTGGGCACGGATTTAATCAAAACACCTTATATGCGTGTATGAAATGCTCAATAAAGTTTTTGTAAAAGTTAAAAAAATGGAGTAAACCCATTATGTAACAAATTCAAAACAGGGCCCAGCATGGTGCTGTACACCTTTAATCCCAGTACTCAATAAGTAGAGGCAGGCCGATCTCTGTGAATTTTAGGCCAGCCTGGTCCACATAGTGAATTCCAGGCCAGCTGGGGCTACAGGGACACCTTGTCTCAAAAAGACCAAAAAAAAAATTCAAAACAGTTTAAGAGTATTTAAATTCCAGAATATTTTATTAATCTCTTTTTAAAATTACCTAAAGGACTTTTGAGTTTTCTTCCTACAAAGCTATTGATTTAACATTTTGATTAACAGTTTGGGGACACATCTCCCTGACAAAGAATTGTTCCTGATGAAATTATTCTTGGCTTTAGTACTTGATGGTTTTTCAATCTAGATCTCAGATAAACAATCAAATCATCTGATTAAAAACCACCAAAAACTCACGAGGCATCTAAAGACAAACTAAAAATACAGTGAGATTGAGAATGAAGGATACAGTGGTTGTGATGGTGTGCACCTTTAATCCTAGCTCTTGGGAGGCAGAGGCAGGTGGATCTCTGTGAGACTGAGGACGGCCTGAACAACATAGCTAGTGCCAAGCCATCTGGGACTATAGGGAGATGCTGTTTCAAATATACCAGTTAAAGCTCGGACTGCTCTTGCAGAGGACCCAGCTTTGATTCTCAGCATCCACATGGCAGCTAACAACCATCTGTAACTCCAGTTCCATGAGAAATTCAACGCCCTTCTGACCTCTCTGTAAGAGCAGTCAGGGTTCTTAACCACTGAGTCATCTCTACAGCCCTTGAAATTATTTATTTTTATTTTATGTGTATGAGTGTTTTACCTGCATATATGCAATGGTTGTGAAGGCCAGAAAAAGGCAATGTGTCCCCTGGAACTGCAGTTATGGCAATTGTTAGCCACTGTGTGTGTGCTAGAAACCAAACCCAGTTCCTCTACAAGAGCAGCCAGTGCTCTTAACTGCTGAGCTATTTCTCCAGCCCCATCCATAGATCATTTTAACAACCACAATTTCAGACAGCCTGTTTTCCCAATCAGCTGTGATATTGAGTAGGATATTGATAACTGTAGGGATAATTCTTCTATGCGGCAGCAATTCCTAAGCAGACATTCTTTACTTTTTGAAAAAAATTTTAAACTTTTATTTTAGGTGTACATGTGTATTGCCTGCATGTAGGTAAGGGCACCCGTGTCGTGCAAGGTCTGCGGAGGACAGAAGAGGCTGTTGGATCCCCTGGAAATGCAGTTACTTTTAAGTAAGCCAAACTTTGTCCTGTATTAGTATAAAGCTGTCATACCACTGTGCAGAGGAAATGGAACCTGATCCACTGGACTCTGAGAAGACATTGATCAACTACGAGGGATCAATTCGGCCAATTAGTATCGAGTTCTCTTAAGTTCAAACAACAGGAAGTTGAGTTGCAGCCCAACCAAGAACCTAAACAAAGCTCTAAAGATGCCAAGAATGGTGGTATATGGGATCTTTCCTTTGTTAAATTTTCACTGGAATGAGATTGTTAGTAGTCTTCATCTCAAAATGCACATTTACAAGCCTTTGGATTGTGGAAGACGCTTTAAAATCTTTACCTATTACCAAGCCAGCCTGGCTTTCTCTTGGCTCAGATCCTTTTATTTAAGGATATGCAACAATTAAGGAATTTTGAGATCTACTTTAAAACTGCTGAGCCCTGGGGCTGAGGGATGGCTCAATGATAAAGAGCACTGATTGCTCTTGCAGAGGACCTAAGTTTAATTCCAGAACCCACATGGTGGCTAACAACTGTCTATAACTCCAATTCTAGGGGATCTGTCACCCTCTTCCAACCTCTGTGAGCATGGGCATTGTATAACGTACACCTCCCCACATACAAGCAATACACACATATACATAAAATAAAAAATATATAATATTAAGAAAAAAACTGATTGCTCTTGCAGAGGACCTAAGTTTAATTCCAGAACCCACATGGTGGCTAACAACTGTCTATAACTCCAATTCTAGGGGATCTGTCACCCTCTTCCAACCTCTGTGAGCATGGGCATTGTATAACGTACACCTCCCCACATACAAGCAATACACACATATACATAAAATAAAAAATATATAATATTAAGAAAAAAAAGATGAGACAAAAAGGGAAAGCATGACAGAAGTGTTAGACAGTGGAAGAGAGGGGAGAGATAAATAACGCCTAGCTAGTTTTGAAAACCAGAGGGAACCACATTAGTCCAACAACCTACAGACAAATAATTCATACCAGATCAAGAAATATATGTACAGGTAAGGTTTATATGAGACAATCTTTGCCCAAGATTTATCTATATAGCACATGGTAATTAAAAGTACCAGACTGGTAGAACTAACTTTAGGGGATGTTTAACAGCCATACATTGAGGCCTATAGTAATCTGGTCAGAGGGACTTAAAGGACAGTTTTTCGACTTACTCTCCAAGGTTGACTAAGTTCAGGGAACTATGGAACATCTCTCAAAATGTCCTGTAACTGTGGTGAGTCACCTGTCCTGTTGTTCAGGGAGGCCATGGAGACCCCACAAGATGGACTTGAACCAGTGTCCAGTCTGCAAAGAGGAGGGTCACCTCAGATGAAACATCTCCATGCTTCCAAGTGAAGCCAGCCGTGGTTAGGCAGGACCCTTTGACTTAATTTCATATAGATTGAACTTGTAAAAGAAAGGAGCCAGGGGCTCCTCCCAAGCCCATGTGACCCCTGAGGAACAGATTCCCAAAAGACCTTAAGTGTAAAAATAAATTGATTTTTCTGGGCCAACTGTATGGTCTTAAACACCCAAAAGGAAAGTATGATCAAAGAGTTATACTTTTATACTGACTTCAGCAGTATGTTTCTTGAAGAGTTCAAGGGATTACACTTCCCAGACATTAGACTTAAGTCTATATAAAAAGCTATTTAGAAAATTATTTCTCACTGATGATTTTGTTCTGAGTCAGAAAGTGCAGCTCAGATGTAAGACTTCAAATCTTGGTCTGCAATACTGTAGTGCCCACCTGTAGCTAAGGGAGACAACCAGCTATTGTTCTAAACTGATGGATAAATTTGTTTTCCACCCCCATCTAGAAGCCTTTGAGAGGGAACTGACACTGATTCTAACCACTCCAACAGCTATCAAAATACCTGAAAGCAAATCCTGAATCCCTCACTCTCTAGTCCAGCCTTGGTCAGACAAAAGAAAAATGAGGAGGAACCCAATAGAAGGATGCTCTAATCACTCTTGCCTTTACTTCTTCTTCACATCTCCTAGTCACGATTGAAGGACATTATTTTCCCCTTAGAGATAAAAGTTATGCAATTTGGGGTCTCTTAGATAGACCCACTGAAGGGGTACTCCAATTGCCTCACCCTGCATCCCTGTTCAGCATGGAAGAAGCCAGAGCAGTCTGCGTTCTGATTCCCTATTGGCAATTTAGGTAACTTCTTCAGAGGATGGGGTGATAAGAATAGGAGGTAGGAATTAGCTAGGCAGTTGGTGTGAAAAAAACCCCAAAGAAAAGTAGCCAGCTTCTTGGCTAAAACTCAAATGTTTTTGGGCCTCTTAGGAACATACTCCATTCCAAAAGCCAAAAATATTGAAAGTATTTGGGAGCGCTTATCTAATCCCTTAATGTTTTAGGGTTACCTCTTCAGAGGGGGTAATGTTAGAGTAGCAAAAAGCCCCATAAAAAAAAGAGGAGTATATGAATTTGTAAGAAAAAAGTAATGGGGAGATATGGGAAGAGTTGGAAGGGAGAGAGTGGGCATGGATTTGATCAAAACACCTTATGTGCATGTATGAAATTCTCAATAAATTATTTTAAAAAACCTTATTAGCCTTACTGTTTCTTTACCCATAAGTCATAAACAATGTATTTTCATGAACGCTAATAAGTCCTATTTCCTAAGACAAGTTGCTTGAAATTGAATAAATTTCAAAAACTGATTTCTTTTTACAATATTTGATCTTTTAAACAACAAAGTGTAAATACACTTTAAAGATCTGTTTGGCTGACTGGTAAGACAGCATTGAATTCACTGGGAGAATCCAGTTTGCCCATAAAATGTTTGTCTCTAGAACCCAGACTGTGGTATTCTTTCTCATGTATCTTCCTCCATGTATCAGGAAATGTTTATAAAGCACATGTATCTATGATTACTGCACTGACATAGTAAATGTTATTTTCATGAAACAAAGTTCATCAAACTATAGGCATCATTCAAAAAGTAAATATTCCTAAAATGGACACACTAGTGTAGCTATGACAGTCATGAACTTTCAGCAGCTGTGGTTACCACCACAAAATATACACAAGATCAATCAGCCAAAATCCCTGCATAGTCCCTGCATAGATCACTGCATAGATCTGGTAGATGACTTCCATTCCCTGTCACTTACTGCACCTACTGACAGTGAATAGTTGCTGGGGGGAGAAGACTCATTCTTTTGAGGATGTGGTCACTGGTAGGTTTCCTATGCTCCAGTGGATGGCTCCACACTCAGGCGCATATGGGCAGCACTAATTATATTTAATGGGTTGTGAAAAACAGACAAAGAAGACACGAAGTTGAAGGGGAGAAATGAGGAGTGGTTAGTTTTCTTTGTAACATGTATGAAATTCTCTTAAGGACGATAAAAATACTCATCTCCCCAAATCTGCGTGTCCTTCCTTAAAAAGTTATCGATAAAGAAATTCTAGAGCTTTTCTTCAGTGAACTATACAATGACCAGAACCATGGCAGGGGTTTGATGGAATAAACAGAAAGGGAAGCACACCAGTAAGGCCTGGCACAATGAACTGGATCTCAGTATCACATGAGAAGTATTTCTGTTGAGACCGTGAGTGTGTGTGTGTGTGTGTGTGTGTGTGTGTGTGTGTGTGTGTGTGTTGGTAGATTTCATGTTGTTATAATAGAATACCCCTGACTGTGTAATTTATGAAGAATAGAGATTAATTTGGAAACTAGGAAGCCCAAGAAGGCAGCATGGAAAGCAAAATGGTGAATACACAGGAAAGCAAGAGAGGGCCCAAGATAGGGCCAAACTTTTAATCAATGCATCATTGATGCAGCTAGTCCACGGCTGTGATAATCAATACTCCATTTCTGAAGGGCAGAGCCTTCTTAACCTAATCATCTCTTATAGGTCCTACCTTTCCACACTGTTCCTCTGGGGATTGTTTCAAACACATGGATTTTAGGTAATACACACCTAACACTGTGTTTATGCCTTTCTTTTCTCTAGGATCGCCTTCTGATTCCTGGGAAGGGAAGTGGGTATATTTCAAGCACATTGCCACAATGCTATTTATGTCCTTGATAGTTTCTAAACTGTAAGCAAGTGGCTGTTTGAACTTGATTAACCTGAGCACTGGTAGAATAGTCTTTATGTTGCCAAGTATTTACTCATGAACCCAATATTTATTGACTACCTTCTCTTTAAGTTTCCTGAAAGTGAGTCCTTTTGATCTGTAAGTTTCTGGTTTTGTTGTTTCCTCAGGGAAACCTGGAGATTCTTGCCTAAGTCTGTACCTCATGCCCCTTTCATTTCACCCTCTAGCATTCCCATCTCTTTGCTTTCCTCTGGAAATAAACATAATTCTTGCTATATTTTTCATATCTACTCTTATTAGTGACTTTAATGGATTATCAGTCTGGTAAACTTTTTTTTTTTCTGTTAAGCCATATTGTTGAATTTCTGCTTTCATCATGTTCCTTTTGTGTGACTGTTCTTTCTTTTTTTTTTTAATTTTTGTGTATTTCATATGGAACATTTTAATTAGTCTTCATCATCTTTATACCACCTTCCCACTGGCACCCTTCCATAGCTGCCCCCCTTGCCCACTGAAATTCATGCATTCTATCTTTTGTGTTGAGGCCTATCAAGCCAAGTTAGTGTTCCCAGACATTTGTCAGTACAAATTCATCCACTGGGGTCTAGTCAGTCTATTTAGAGTCCTTCCCTTTAAGAAGATCAGTTCTTCCTTACCAAGCTGCTTAAGATTGGGGCTTGTTCTGTATTTCCACAGTTCTGTGCTGGGTTTTTTTCTGCTTGAGTTAGCATAGGTCTTGCACCATGCTGACACCATTGCTGTAGGTTCATATGAACAAGGTTGCAGGAGCTTGTAGGACTATTTCTATATGGTCATGCTGTTCCTCCCTGGCTCCTACAATCTTTCTGCTCCCTCTTCCACAGTGGTTCCTGAGCCCTGGGTGGGTGGAGTTTAATATAGGAGTCCTGTCCAAGGACCTATACTCTGCAGACTCTTACTCTCTACACTTTGTCCATGTGTGACCCTTTGTGCTCTTGGCCTTCTGTTCCATGAGGGAGCTTCATTGATGAGAACTGAAATATTCATTAGTGTCCTCTTTACACCTTGTTCTATGTTCCATGAGCCTTAAGTATAGAGGTTGCATTGTAGATGTGCCGCTTACACTTGGGCAATTCACAGACCATGTCTGTGTGTGACCAGTTGTGGAATTTGTAATAGTCTACATCTGGTACAAAAGAAGTTTCTTTTATGAGTGGTGACTGGGATAATTGTCTTCAAATATAAAGATTCATATTTTGCATACAGTAAGAATTTATATTTTTCTAGGGATGTGATAGCCTTGGGGCTTTCTCTAAGACCTATGGCCTCTCCAACCATGTGTATTTGGCTATGTTTACAGTACCACACATTAGTTTCCTTTCCTTGAGTGGGCTTTAAGTCCAATTGCAATTGTTCTTAATACAGAAAATCCTTTGTATTATTTCTTTCCTGTGGTGGAGTTCTGAAATCAAAACTTATGTTATCTGTAGAGCTAGGAATTTCCTTATTGATTACTTTCCTACTTGCTTTGGTGTTTCTTATATGACCTAGAAGAAATCAATTTAACTCAAAACTTCCTAAGAGACTGCCTGGCTGGCGTGTCCTTAACTCTTCTTCATTTGGGTCCTAGCAGTTGTCAGGTCTGTACAGGATGAAACAGGAATACTACATTCTGCTGGAAAGCCTGAGAAACTGTCCTTTCATTGTAAAAGGTGGTGGCCTGATAAAGACTCATCTCCTGTGCTGATTGTTGAGTTGTCTAACTAGGTGCTACTCAAAATGTGTTTTCCAGTTCCTTCCAGTATTGTCCAAGGTTTGCTTCAGGTCCAGACAGCAATAAATAAGCAAAAAGTACACTTTTTCAAGTTTTAAAAACTATTACTATTATGTCAGTTGAATGTGTTAAAAATATTATCTGGTGTATTGCATGATGAATTTCAGTTAGCTTTAATTCTTGTTTTGTTTGTTTGTTTGTTTGTTTCTACAGTTTTAGTTTATAACTGGTTGGAAATTTAGAACAAAATGGAGAGAATTGAACTCTCACAAAGATATGTTTGGAAGTGGCCTGCAACAAAACATCCAGTAGTTAGTAGCCATTAGTTTTTACATTTATATTACATTTATTTCTGTGTGTGTGAAGGGGGCATATGTGCCGCAGCAGGCTGTGGCGGTCAGAAGACAACTTGCATGTATCTGTTGTCTTGTTCCACCATGTGTGTCCCAGGTATTGAACTCAAGTTGTCAGGCTTGTCAACAAGTGCCTTTACCAAGGGAGATATCTCACTGGTCCAGTAGCACTTAATTTTTGATTGATGAATTAAGAACCCTGTGTTCCCATACCTAATCCTCTAAATCCTGTCGTAATTTCTAAGAGGCTGAGAAGGAAGCAAGTTAACAGAAACAGGAGAAGAAAGAATGATTCAGAATCTGGCTGGCTCAACTGATAAGTGATATGAATTTGAGGACTAGTTACATCTTTAAAATGGTTACTGTAGATCCTCCCTTTAAGATCTATAGTTCAATTATGGTTTTAATATTTTTCCTTCTTTTAGTGGGGTATGTGTAACAGGTATTGGTCAGCATCTTTCAGAGCTAATGGAGTGTATTCCAGGTTTTTCCCATCAATGATGCATTTCTTCTGTTCTACCATCCTACTTGCTCTCAGACTTTTAACACACTCTCTGCTCTTGTTTTTGTTTCCTGGTATTTCCTTGGTACTTTATGTGCATTTAAATCCATGAGTACTTTTCAAGAACATTAGTTCCTACTAAATCATTAACCCACAGCCTTAGTTTCAAGATAAAGCTCTTGTTGTATTTTAAAAAGTCGACCTGGTTGCTGTTTCCTTAGTCACAAAGGAAAAGGAGTGCATCTTGAATACTTTATTTATGAGTACTTTCAAAGAGATATAGTGAAGGCTCAGAAAGAAGTATTCCTTTCACTAAAGAGATTTCCAGCATGGAGACAGCTCTGTTAAAAGGAACTAATGATATATTGATTAATGTGAGCTGAGCTTGGGGTTATCTGTATTATTCTTTCATCTACCATCGAATTCTGACACTTTCAGTCCTTTAGCATCAAATTTCTGCTTTAGAGCAAAATTCTACCCTGTAATCGTCACCTCAGTAATATTTATCTGACACAGATAAGATGTAGACTCTGTTGATCATGACTTTTGTCATCCATAGTAATCTCAGGATCAACCAGCTTTAGCCATAGATAACCTCATCCATTTTGATTTAGCTACAGAAATATTCTATTTCCTTAGCAAAAAAAAAAAAAAAAAAAAAAAAAAAAAAAAGTAAGCCTTTCTGAGTATAAATAAAATTTTCCCTGAAGATGTACCAATGGGCATAAAAATATGCTTAGTCAAAGTCCTAATACAAGTTGGGAACAGTAACAATGACACATTGTAAAGAGCCCAAATCTGAAAACACTCAACATATAGACATTGGTTACCTTACCTGTTCTTGAATTTTTCTGGGAAGTAAGATCTTCCTTTACTGTCACTGAACAGTCTTCTGTGTGTCTGCCATCTCTTTTCTATCAACCTAGATACAAATAAATATTAAACAAGAAGCAACAGAATTAAACTTAATTTAATGTTAGGTGTATAACAACTTGTCAATCCAATTTGTAAAGATGGATTCTTGACTTTTAAACATTTTTCTAGCTCTTTAGATGTCACAAATATTTTCCCCAATGTCTAAGCAGCTGTCTCTGCTGCTATCCAAAGATGCCTTCTTCAACCTGTTGCTTGATGTTTTAACATCAGTCCCTACTCAACATGTGAATGGTGGGGTAAACTTTCAGCTTCTTTCGATAATGCAATAGAAAAGTCACAGATGGTACAAACAAAATAGTGACTAGTGCAGGGCAAATTACACTTATGTTAAAAGCTTTCAATAACAGATTGCAGGGTGTAGCATCTTAACTGAAAAATGAAATGAAGGAAAATTCAAGTAAAAGTCACCTGAAAGACCTTAGTCCTCATCTTGACATCACTCATATTTATCTGTGAATATTCTTAAAACAAGATTTGAAAAAACAGAATGGCATGATCAAAATCATATTTGAATACTATCAATGAGCACTGCGTTCTGGTTTGTAAAATACTTTCACTTAATTCATTTTAGCATTTCACTCCTCAGCCTCTAACATAAAATTCACATTAAGCTAAATGAAATGACAGAAAAGGGAGAGAATCTTATACTATGTTTGGAACAGTTTTATTTCAGCTAAAGTGGGCCCCCTGATTTTAGAATGTATTTGTGATTCGGAAAGCATTGGGGTAGATTCCCAAGATAAATGAATAACCTAGAGCTCCATGTGGTCTCGAAAAAGATTAAGGAAGATTAAGTCATGCCAAGAAAATTACCTTAGTACAGATAGCAATTGGAAAAGGCATGCTTGGTGCAAGCAAATGAGACAAGTATAGTTGCATTGATAAAAGTTTCTTGATGGTTATCAGTTTTGTCGGTACTAATCGTTTTTGTGCGTTGATATTGGAAACAGAAGCTGAAGTGCGTGAAATCTGCCAACCCCAACTCACTGAGAGCAACTGGGGTATATATTGAAAGCTTTGCAATTTCTGTAGATCAAGTAGGACTTTCCCACATGTTTGAAATCTCATCTCTTTTATTTTTCTATTTTCTTAAAGTGTTTCCCTGGTGGTTGATTTATTATTATTATTATTTATTATTAATTTACTTGCTCAACACTGACAGCTGTCAAGTTTTCTCAGTGTTCTAATGATTCTTCCAAACTTCTATAAAATGCAAGCCCCCACAAAATTTCCAAGTCTCTCTCCCCTAAAAGGCAGTCTTGTGACTTTTGTGGCAGTCTGGCTACAGAGGATTTTCTTTATTGCCTATGTTTTATTTTTTATTTATATTTTTCATTTGATATGTGAGTGTGTGTATATATCTATGTACAGTTGAGTGCAGGTGCCTGGGAAGCCCAGAAGAGGGGATTCTATTCTCTATTGGCATTGCATCCAGTTTTGAGTCACTTAGCATAGGTGCTGGGAACCAAACTCTGGTCCTCTGAAAGAGCAGTATTTTCTTAATCATTGAGTCATTTCTCCAACTCTCTATTATAGAATTTTAATTTACAATGACAGGGTAGCATTTCAGATTTTGGTACTAGCTTACATCATGTACTAGTACCTGAAACATGAACTGTTTGTTTTCAGTTTAATTTCAGTGTCAGTATAAAAAACCTCTAGCTCTTTGGTTCTCCTTCCAAATCAACATATGGCCACAGGCTTACTCTATACACAGAATAGAATATCATATATATATATTTATTATATATGTTTTATAGCAGATATAGTCTTAGCAATAAGTTACCAAGCAATTTTGACTGAGGCAAAATGAAGTCTGAAGTGAACCACACTGGCACCAAATGGTACTTTTTAGCATCATTTGAATAAATATGCACATAGAATCACAAATCTTATATTGATTTTACATTTCTATCTTGAAAACATGCTTTACTTTTCAAACTAAACTCTTAGACTTGCATGAGAGAATAGTTTCTTGCTTGAAAGGCATATATGAATAAACCCAAAAGAGTATAGTATGTAAAAATGTACATTATGACCTGAAATATGATACCTAGAAAATATCTTAGGAATAAAAGTCTAGAAGGGGTGCTTTTTTCACCTGTTATCAGTATTCTGGAGCCAAAACTTAATTCTCTTTAGCTAAGTTAAACTAATAGCTTATAAAAGTACAGTTGTTCATTTTCTATTTTTTAAATGAATAGTTAAAAATTAATTACATATGTATTATATATAATTACTATATATGTTTCAAGTATATTTAACCTGTGTTGTACATTTATAATATCAAATATTTGTTCAAATAAGGAAAGAAAATCTATTAGTGGGAACATGGTCAATAAGTAAAGTTTCAGATAGCAAAGTGGCCAATATTTAGGAAATGAGTTCATGAAATTTGACTTTATTTACCCATAAATATTTTTAGCCAAGCGCACATGGGGCTATGTATAATTCCAAAAGCGTTAAGTGTCATGTGTATAGATTTTAAGTTGCAAGTTTTGACAGTCGTTTTTAAACTTATAGAAACTAAATCATATGTAGTTTGGGGGTACTATGAGAGTCTTGGGAATCATACTGAATTTTAAAGGTATTTGAAATTACTTGTGTTATTAACACCACCACCAATATCAAATTATCACTTTTGACATTATCTGAGTTCAAGTCAGCCTAGTTTGCACAAATATCTTATTTGATAAGTAAGGATAATAAATCTTAGAAAGGACGCACCTTAGAGAAAGTTCACAATGAAAGTAATTATTCAAAATGACAGAACCCAAGTTTCTCAGCAGCTTCCAATTTGGTTCTTTCTATAATACTATTTAACTAAGAACTTCTTGAACTGAGTTAGACCGAAATTTTTATGTAATTTCAAGAACATAATAAAAAAATCATGATTTTCCTTTGAAACATAAAATATACATGGGAGTAGAGTGCTTCAAAGCTACATAAGAACATGACACAGGCTTCTTAGGAATCATTTATTTATCATTTATTATGTGCCAGGTTATGTGAAGGACAGAAAAGTAAGTCAAACCTCACTCACACTGCCTGGTAGAGATTCATGGTCTTGGGTCTTGGGCTTTGATAAAAGGGAAAGCAACTGATCAAATGCCTAATAGGACACATCAGTGGGGGAAAAGTTTATTTCTTAATGTTTCTCATGATTAAAGATAAAATGTTTTCCAACGCAATTTACTTTTCTTCCTTTAAGTCCCCTGACTATATAGATCTGACTATAAAACAGTGAAATAACGTGGGTTTCCTCTTTACAGACCTTTGTTGTCTATTCTATGGAATCTGGTAAAATGATATAGGCATACAACCCTATGGAGAGAAATAGTTATTAACTTTTGCAACATAAAAATTTTAAATGTATTTTAATTCTAAGGTCTATTTGTCAACACTTTTCTGAGGTTTTTCTTTAGTAGGGTTACTCCTTCTAAAGAGTAGGAGTAAACAAGTAATAGGAATTTATTAAGAAATATACAACATTAAAGGCTGTTTATCAAAACAAAAATGAGTTTGAGGCTTCTGGGAAAAAGAGCTTAAAACATTCATTAATTCTTCTGTCTTTATTTTTTATTATATAAATATGTGTGTGTGTGTGTGTGTGTGTGTTTATGTGTGTTTTGCCTGAATGTATTTAAGTGCACCCGTATATGTAATGTCTGTGGAGGCCAGAAGAAGGCATCAGATCCCCTAGAACTGGAGTTACAGGTTGGTTGTTAATCTCTGTGGGAGGGCTGGGAACCAAATCCAGATCCTCTGGAAGAGCATCCAGTGCTCTTAACCACTGAGATATCTCTCCAGCCCCTGTCTCTAATTTTGAATAAACAATTTGGAATAGTCCTTAAGATTATAATTAATATCACACTCAAATTTTAACAAAAGGCATTTGCAAATATGGTAGCTACTTTTGCGTCTTTTTGAGACAGGGTCCCCCTGCAGATTCAACTGACCCAGAATTCTCTATGTAGACGAGGCTGACCTCCATTTTAGAGATCCACCTGCCTCTGCCTCCCAAATCTGGGATTAAAGTCCTGTGCCACCATGCCAGGTAGATAGTTGCTTTTTAAGTTAAGCAGTTAAAATATGTTTTTTTTTCTTCAAATTCTATCAGGATAAAAAAAAATCACAGTTAAAATAAACACAGCTATAGTGAATGTTAAACTTCCCTGCAGTAATTTTTTAGATATGTTTATTCTTTAATGACAAGTGTGAATTAATTGTAACTTGAAAATTTTAGTGGCTGTTTCTATAGTTATCAACTAAGTTGTCCTTATTAATTAACTTACTAGCATTTAATTAGACACAGTGAGCTGTTTAGTTAAATTAATCAGAACATGTAGAGAAAGGCAGGGATATAATTAGAAGACAAAGCTAGATTCCTCTACACCCAAATGTCATCTTGAATTTAACTGTGATGGGAACCAGAAGAGAGTGAATTTGTACCCAAGTGAAATAAGTAGGATCTGATTTTTTGCCATTGTCTTCTCTATTTGGCCAACAGATAGGGTTCTGATATATTCTCAAACATCTGGCCAAACTCAACAGACAAGCCTCTCCCTGCAAAAATCTTATCAACACCTCCAAGGCATGTGATTCTAGATGACCAGTGTAAGATTTGGTGGTTTACGACAAGATCCTTAGTGAGAGACGGAGGTTGACGGAGCCTTATTCGGAGTTTGAGTTATAAGAGTTTAAACATGGTGGACAGAGGCTGCAGAGAGTTAGATGAACCTTGACGATTCGATAGGTTTTTTAATAAACCTAATTGATCAATCTATTGCTCTACAAAGAAACTACTATCCCTATGAAGCCCAGGTGAGCCTACTGATTAGCTAAGAGTATTTTCAAAAGTCCCTAAAGCAAAGAAGATTCTGTGCAATTTCTTCTTCCTGGGTTAGATGTTCCTTAAATAACAATACCAAAGTTACGAAACTCTAGACATAAGGTTTAATGCCTATATTTGGATTTATTTCTCAAATGATTGTTGTTATAAATACCATTAGATTTTATACCAAATTACTTGCAGTTATATTATTTAGTTGATTATCAATAGTTATGAATAATATAGGTTATCTAATACAACCTATATCAGCTATATCTGTTGAGCCCTGCTAACACAATGAAAGACTGAGAATAAGCCTATAGCTAGATACAGAATAGTCCAAAAATGTGTTAACGTCATACCTATAGCTATATATCTTTTTATAATCTTGATGGAAGAAGGTCAGGAAGCTCAAATCCAGTCAAGGGATCTAAGGTTTTTTATTTCTATTTTTATTTTTCAGCATCCCTAGATCCTTTCAGTCTATGGAAAATAGAAAGTTAAGAATTATACTTGTTCATAGCTTTAAGAATTCGAGTTTCTTTTCCCTAGCCTGAGAAGCTGAAGACAGAAAGAGCAGGATAGGGAGTTGGTGTGATGCAAATCTTTGATTTTTATTCTAAGTAGTGAGCAGTGGCAGCTTACTGAAACCCTAGCAAGCCTTGTATTCAGGGTTATAGACTGCTCTACCTGAGCAACTTAGATGATGTTTGTATAAAGACTGATAGATAGCTGTGACCCATTTTCTTTCCCTTGCTCTGTTCTCAGAGTTAGAGTGATGTATCAGGTTTACCTTGGCATAGCAAAAGCTTTCCAAGACCTGGTTGCATTGTTTTGTTGTTTTAGAGTTTGAATGCCCTTATAAAAGAAAATGAAAAATCTCTCCTGGCTATATATCTTTCTGCAGGTTGAATCACACAGTTCCTTTTCAATTTTTTTTCAGTGGTCTCCTTCTGACAACACATGAAGATAGAACATATTTCTTCCAAATGTTATTAATGTTTGTGTCTGTTATCTGGAGTGTGTAGCCTCATCATACCTGCAGTTTAAATATGCAAACTATACTTATACACAGAAAATTAGTTGAAAGTTTGAGACAATGTTTCAGATTAAATATTGTAAGCCAATATGCATCTCCTTTGACCCAACGTATATGTTCCTCAATCATTTTGAAATTTCAAGCTCTAACTTTTAAAAATGATTGTAAATATGGAAAAATTGTGCTTTGGTAACACTGAGTTAGACCCATTCTGTCTTCTTCCCTCCCTCTCGTCCCCCCTTTCATTCATTTACTCATTTATTTGACATTCTGCAGCCATGTAAAGAGCATTTTTATATTACTGAAAGAACAGTTAGCAAGGCAGAATAACAAATTCATAGTAAAAAAGAAATCTAATTTCATTATTTGTTCCCTAGGTTTTCTCACTCTTGTATTCTGCCCAAGAGAAATGCATTTATTTCTAGTCCACAAAACCATGGCTTTCAGCCCTCTTTTTCAAAAGAATGACTTAGCCAGGTCATGAGATGGTAAGGTTCAGGAGATCTGGTTTCTAGTGTCAGCTCTGTCTTACCAGATAGCAAGTGTAGTTTTCCTCTGGAAATTGGAATCATGGTATCTACTTTAGGGGGCAGTTTTGAGTAAAGCAGGCACTACTACTGCCTTACTCATCTTTCCAGTCATACACTGGTACACAGTGTATGACACTTAAGTTTGAAGAGCATTGCAATGGTGCTGTGACTCCCAGTCTTTGAACCTTTCCAAAGTAAGATAGACTGAATGTTCTATAGTATAGTGATGACTTTTACAATATGGACATACTCTGGAGAATGACTTTTATTTAACCTTGCAAATGAAAATTTAATCTTATCTTTCCCTGTTTATAATGTAGCAAATCTCTTTGAGTCTTGTGTTCCTCTTGAAACCTGGGCATATAGTTTTAATTCCTTATGACCATTCTTTGCCCTTGACCCAGAATGACATATGAGTGTGTGTATATTTTATGTATTAATTAATGCAAACAGCACTTATCTCACTGGAAACAGCTAGAGACAATTAATCCCATTTGTGTTGCAAACAATAGATGGAATTAAATCAGTAACATCTATTTGTGTTGTGTGTGTGCTTTTCTAAGTCAATAGGGGTCAGAAGAGACATAATCCTCTGATAAAATAGTTCCTCTTTTACTTCCCCGTTTCATGCTGGATATACTGTTTCAAGGAAAGGAAGAATGAGACCTTTGTTCGAAAGTTCCAGGAGAATTTGGAAGGAATAGGTTTAGATCTGCTCTTGGCTAAAATGAATGCTAAGAATCAGGCTGTATTTATTCAGGCAAAGCTATAATGTGGGATTTCTCAGTAACATCACAACAGAGGAAACGATTTAAAAGATGTTTCCTGACAACTATCCTCAGGCCTCTTGGGGTAAGTCTATAGCGCAGCCCTCCGGGCCGGGACTCCCTAAGCCACATTCACCCTTCCATCCCCCCCGCCGTTCTATACTCCTAGTTTGGGCCCTGTGCCAATCCTAGTCTTGGGGCCCCAGACACCTGGGGAACCAATACTGCTTCCTGATCCTTCTAACCCAGACCAACTCAGTACCTTTCTTGGGCTCCAGGAGCACTGCTTCTGGTCCTGGTCCCACCCTCACCTCTCTCTGCTTCCCTGGGCCTGCAACACCGGCTAACTCTCCTAGCCTGCACCACTATCCTCAGGCCTCTTGGGGTAAGTCTATAGCGCAGCTCTCCGTTCTGGGGCTCCCTAAGCCACATTCACCGTTCCATGCCTCCTGCCGTTCTATACTCCTAGTTTGGGCCCTGCGCCA
>NW_008360322.1:7845174-7845551 GCF_000622305.1 Nannospalax galili | reverse complement strand
AAAAAATTGCTCCTTAATAATTAGTAGATGTGCGGTTGGGGATTTAGCTCAGTGGTAGAGCACTTGCCTAGCAAGTACAAGGCCCTGGGTTCTGTCCTCCACTCCACCCGCTGCCCCAAAAAATTTATTAGTAGATGTGATAAACATTACCATTGAAATCTATCTGATGACTTTGTATCCATGCTTAGATGCCAAGAATCTCAGAAAGTAACCGACTGTGACTGTAATAATCAGATATATAGAGAGGAGATTAGAAACGCATATGCATCTTAGTGTCAATTGTATTAAAAAATGAATTGTTTTGTATGAAACTATTTTAATAATGAAATGGAGATCTTTTTTTAAAGTTTAAAACCGTTTAATTTTATGTCATAGGA
>NW_008360322.1:7839738-7845101 GCF_000622305.1 Nannospalax galili | reverse complement strand
TTCCGATCTTTTGAAAGAGATGCATCTTAGCTCAGGAAATTGCTATTGAATATGTCAATGCTGTTGTAATGAAATACTTCTTCTAATTATATGGTGATTAAATAAATATTTTTTAAAAAAAAGAAAAAAGAAAAAAATTAACTTTAGGGCATTTTATTATCCAAGGAAAGGCAGAAAACTTCTTGTGAGATAGATATGCTTCATGGCAGTACCATCAGAGATGACGCAGCTCTACCACCAGGAAGAGTGGGCAAGATGTGGTCTTGAAAAGCAAATCTTAGGTTAAAGGAAGGCAGAACACAAAATCTGTATAAGAGGTCACTATCACTATACATAGGCATACCTGTTTGTCCATTCTTTAGATGATAAGGCCTGCCATTAATGTTCACTAGGTGCTGGAATCAAGAAAGAAACTTGTGAGACTATCTGCTTCCTTGAATGAGATTAAAAGAGTTAACATATTTAAAAAAAAAAAAAAAGAAAAGAAACACTCTGGTAGAAATTACCCTAGTCATTAATTGAGGGGGCAAGGTTGTCCTTCTAAAACACCAGCTTATTTGAAAGACTGGCTCTATGGTTCTAGACCTAGAATGTTATAGATCACCAGAGAAGGGGAGAGACAGGTCAATGGGAAGTTAGATGTAAATTCTACTGTTGTTTAATGCAATGACTTTTACACTAAATGAAGTAAAATAACTCAGTTAATCTCATGGAAGAGCAGTTTATTTCCTCTGTAAACAGGTAAAGGAAAATGAGAGCATGGATCACACCTCTCAGTGATTCACAGGTCACTTTTGAACCTGTGACTTTCAAAGTCGAGAACCGAGGCAGTGTGATAGCCAGAGCAGACACCTTGGACTCACTTGTCAACTCAAAATGATTATATCTTCTTTGAAAACACATGTTAACCAGGAAGACTCTTGGAAGTCACAGTCATATCTGGACATCACTGGTCACAGCTGTGCTACCCAGGATAGGTTTTTACCTAAATTTTAATTCTAAAAGCTACCAAAGCAACAGTATTTGTTAACTGATTAAAAACAAAGTCTGCAGATTTTGCAAATTTTTCTGTATCTACTTCATGACTTCCATGGAAAATTTATTGATATTGCCCAGAAAAAAAAATGTTTCTCTTCTGCTGTTACCTGGCACACATAACTCAATGTGAGCCTAGATGAATCCACCTTCAATAAATCAATAATGAACTGTCAAAAACAAAAAGATGTTTCTTGTGATTCTGTGATTTAATCAGTGATAAGACTGAAGTTTAAAGAAACAATTTCTAGTTGAGAATAATTCTCTTGACCAGGATATGTCTAGAACCAGAACTTGTCTCTTGGTGCTGAGGCTAGTGCATTTTAACCTATGAGATTCATATTTTATTTTGGATTATTCCTCAAAGAAAATAATATTTGAAGTAAGCACCTCTTTCATCATTTAATAAATTCAAATTGGATCAACATATGTTCTATGGTAGCACATGTTAACATTAGTCAAAAATTAAAACCAATAAAGACCCCACTTACACAGTCTTATCAAGCATGTACTCAGATACACTTTCTGAGTATGAGTTATGAGCGCTCCACCTTGGGGGAGCCACAAGCACTACCCAGAAGAAAGTGGAGGACAGACAGACAAAGATTTAGCACAGTCCACTTCATCCCCAAAACAGTGAGCACAAGGTGCAGAAAAGGCTGTGGATCTGACTTTGACCGTGAAAATATAAACAGGAATCTTCCAGGTGAATAGAGCCAGGACAGCCTTCCAGTTAGAAAGAATAAATGAGGGAAAAGAGAAGAGCATGCCAATGTACAATATCACAGAAACACGACAGGGTCTCGGAAAGAAACAGTGCATGCTCTCTTCCATTTGTTGTTCCTGGATATATTTTTTGATTTACCTATTTTTATTTTATCTGTCTGAGTATTTTGCCTGCATGTATGTAAGTGCACTCATGTGTACATGTGTGCAGTGCTCACAGAGGTCAAAAAGAGGGCATCTGATTCCTCGGAACTGGAGTTACGGATGGCTATTAGCCACCAGATGGTGTTTCCTTGCCACTTCGACTGGGCCACTTCCTCCCGTTCAGTTTTCTCCTCCATCCATCTAGGTGCTTCTGCCAGAGCACTTTCCTTGTTCCCTCTTTCCTGATCCTGTCATTTCCTGTTCTGGGCTCCTTGTTCCTTCTGCTTGCTACTTTGAGTGTTCTGCCCTTTGTTCTTCTGCCTTTCCCAGACATCCAATTATTTGCTCCTCAGTGGAACAAACTCAGTGGATCCCCTAGACAACCAACCCTTATTCCACCACCCCAGAACACCAACACCAGTGACCACTAGGAGAACTCATGTCAGGCAAATGCTAGATAAAATTAAGGTGTGCATTATTCAATGGAATATAGCTCTGCAAGAATGCCTGAGTTTTTCATTGATAAGACATATTTGTGTATGTAGTCTTCATATTCTTTTGGGGATAAGGGATAGAAAAAGACCATCTCTGCAACTATTATATCCTGAGTATAGTGTATACCAAGGGTGACCGGGCAGTAGCAGAGTCATAGTAAGGAGCTCAGGGAAAGCAGGGAAAGACACATGCAGCAGTGACATACTCTTAAATCTGCAATGCAGTGGGTTTTTCCTTTTCCCACACTGCAAAGAAGACCACACAGATCAATTTCCTCTCATTATTTAAATTAATATTCTCTTCTGGTATGTGGTTAAAGTGGCACCCAGTAGTTTGTCTCTTAAGGAAAAAAGAAAGACTTCTGAAAATTAGTGACTTTTTGTCTAGCATAAAGGTAACTGAAAAATGAAGCTGTTTACATAAATATAGACATATTCAGGGAGAAAAGAACATTTAGCAGTGGTAGAAACAGATGCATTTGCTCTTTATTTTTCTTTTTCAATGTGATCTTCTCACTAATTTTAACAGAAAAGAAATGTTTTCAAGTATGTTTTTCCTCCCTGAACTGGCAATGTGTAGAAGCATTAACAATGAAGAATAAAAATGAGCTGGGCTTCAAAACAGATCAGAAGTCTGAGACATTACATGGTCTTTATAAACCTGGTTTGTAATTAATATTGAGTAGACAACCTCAAATGAGTAATGTTGCATCTAAGGTCTGGGTTCAAGATCTAACATTAGTTCCATTTGTACATTTAGAGTAATTCAAGTGGAAAAAATATATAATCACACTATTTTAAATATGAATTTAGGCTAATTGTGATGAGAAATACTGTATAGTGACAATTTTAAAAACATAAATCTTCAAAGTAGTATCATTTTTTATGGGTTCAGATTGAATGTTTTATTTCTCAGTCTTAATTGGGAACCCCAAAATAATACTGAGCTGTGATCTTGCTTTTCTTTCTCTGCTTCATTTTTTGATCTATTTTTCAAATGTGTTACACTCAAAGGTCTGTTTTGTAGAAGGCAGTAGAGGCCCAGGAGCCTGTTAGCACCAGTGAGGATGCATCTATATCTTGAATGTTTTGTGACTAAGACAAGATGTTGTATAATCTGCTTCCACTGGAAGGAGGAAAGTAACTTGTTCACCTTCAATGTTCTCCTGAGTACATAGTTATGATATCAGGCACACAATTCACCCTCTTTCCCATGAAGTTAAATCTTTCTAATTCAAGATACAGCCTAAGTAAATCTCTCTGATTCAGTTACAATAGAAGGCCTTTAGATGTTATTGGTTATTGTGAAAGCATTCTTTAAAATTGTACCACAACCGAAACCAAGAAAATCACACACACACACACACCCAAAAATAACAACAACAACAACAACAACAACAACAACAACAACAACAACAGAAAACGCACTACAGTATTTCCCAAGTACGCTAAGGGTGTTCTTCAGAGGTTGTATGTAAGATGGTTTGACAGTAAACACTGAACCAGGTTGGTGAACTTGAGAGGATTACAGAGTGAGATTTCTGGGTTTACTCTTAGGATCAACAGAGTGACTTCTTATTCTAGAAACGAGTCTGAATTTAGGCTGGTATATTCTCCCCACCTGACACCTTCTTTTATTTCATAGGCTCTAACCTTCTAACCAAGCTTCAATGTAGGAGCAGCAGTGTCCTGAAAGATGGTTTCATTTTGTCTCTGAGTAAGGAACACTGATGCTTTGCTAAATGTGAGTCTATGCTTCTTTTCCATCTTTATATCAGTAGTTGGGTATGAACAAGGTTTAGATTAAGGCTTTATGAACATACTTTTGTCTTCACAATGCCTATCAGGGGGAATCAGGGTCTATGAAAACTTTCTGAAGCAACATGCAATCTTGATCTAGCTTTGATTTTTTTTTTCTTCTATTGTTTGGAGATGGGGTCTCACTATATATAAACCTGACTGGCCTACAACTTACTATGTAGACCAAGTTCAGGAGATCACAGAGATCTGCAGCCTGTGGCTCTTGAGTTCTGGAATTAAAAGCATGTACCACCATACCCAGCTGATCTACACTCTTTAAACTGACACTTTCATGTGATACATTCTGTGATAGAAGGAGTGTAAGGTTGCAAGTAAATTAAAAATACGACTAAAGCAGCAGTTGTTACTCTTTTTTTATTTTTCTTTCTAGTTTGGCCCATGTCTCAACTTTTGCAAAACACTCAAGAGAAACTTTTAAACAGTAGTGAGAAATGAAAGAAGAGGAAATGGTTATCTGTGAAGTATGAAGCACATTTTTCTTGGTGCTGAATTTTAGCCTGGAATGAATTTTTATGACCATATTATAAAACTCTGAAAATAGAGTTTTAGTAGAGTGCTGAAACTGTCTTAAATATATTTTACAGGCAAATGTGCTCTTGGAATTATTTCTGTAAAGGTAAAGATTAATTTTATGCAATCCATATGTATGTGTGTTTTAAAACATTTAAAGAGTTACTTATTTTCAGCATAACAAGTACATAATCAAAGAGAGAACAGAATGATTTGAAGAGGTTTTTAAAGATATTACACAGGCTGTCTGTCAAAGGAGCTGCATAATTCATTTCATTCTAATACAGTGGCGCATTTAGCTCCTTACAATCTAAGCACTAAGGAAGACAGATCAGTCTGGTATAATTCCAAAATTTCTTCCTCAGAGCCCAATACTCATTTCATTTCTGATAAGATTTTTCCGTCAAAATGTGGAAAATGTCTCTTTCTCTATTGAGAAGTAAGTTTTAAGTTCAACAACTGGTTTAAAAATTGGGAAACAACAAAGCAGATATTTCTATTAAACATCATCTTTACTGAGTGATATTAGAAAGAATAATAAAAAGTTGCAATCTGTGTATGCTAGATTTTAATGCAGTAGTCTCAGATTGCAGACATATTCTTATAATAAAGTTTAATTAAAGTCTGAAGACA
>NW_008360322.1:7814903-7839695 GCF_000622305.1 Nannospalax galili | reverse complement strand
TTAAGGTAGTTTAGACCAATTTCATAATGCCACTATGAAGGAAAGTTTAGAAGCTTTCTTTAAGTTTTTGTCTGCTGCTGCTAAGGCAAGAAATACTGAGAAATAGTAAAGTTGGGTAAAATCATAGATAATACTTGTAGAAAGCCTTACACTCAATTTTGAATTTTAGCATTTCTGAACTTGTATGCAAAAACAGGGGCAGAGTGAGGAGGGAAAGAAGAAAGGAAGGTGGTGTATGGGAGGTGGAAGTATCCACTCTCCAAATAGAAAACGAGAAACCATGCTCAATAGATGTTCCTTGGAAAAAGAAAAGCAGTCTTTTTTCATAGACGACGTCTGGGAGTATGGCTTCTTCCCAAAACACGCTGCTTGGGTTTTATTCTAGAAAACAAATGGGGTGGCTTATGGAGACTTATTCAGAGTGAGTGACCTAGAATATCAGGTATCTGAAGACTATCACTGAACTATAGACAAGGATTTATTCATGATTATGGAAAGAAGACTTAATAACTAACCATGATGCCATGCCACCTTCAAGTTTCCCTTCACCTAGGGCATATTCTGAGTGGCTTTGAGAGGATGTATGGGTACCAGTGGGTCTAGTTAAGTCAGATAGATTATCTTCAGAATCAACAACTGGGCGCTCTTTGAGAAAAGACATGTTACTTCCAGCAGTAATGGGTTAGCTTCATGTCTCTGGAGACTTTAAGGGGAGTGCTTTGCTTAGAACTGGTCATGTGAACTTTCTCATTGTGACAACCCAAGTGTCTTTGCAGTAGCTGTGCTTGTAGAAGTGTTCTTTACTGGGGCAATTGCATCAGTGAAGTATGTTAACTGACATTCCAAATCATTGACTCTCCCATGCTAAGTACTTGAGCCTTGTGTAGAGCTGGCATGTCTCTGGAGTATAAGAACATGGATGTTTTGCCCTTTATAGAAAAGCACTAAGAGAAGTCTGAAAACAGTTTGCACCTCTACTTGTGCTCTCTTTGCTTTGGTTTGAAAGTGAACATCAAGCAAAATAACACCAGGAAGAAAAAAGTGCTGTTGTGACAAGAATAAGCGATTGTTGAAGCCTAGGAACAGCAGTCACCAGTGCACACTGTTTTAGCTATTATGTGACTTTCTACATGCTGGCTTACCTGTTATACACCTGAGAGGTAAGAGGTCAACCCAGCTTTGACAGTGTGCTCTCTAATGTGTGGGAAATGAATCTGCAGCAGTCATTTACCCCCTTCATGGACAGGGTTGGTATGAAAATTCAGTTTGATGACAAAGATCAGATATTCATTTTTGACCAGTAGGAATTGCTTACTGATTTAGGTTTCTATTGCTCTCAAAGGCAGCATTATCACATGACTGCACAAGCATCAGGCCAGTATCCTTCTGTCATGGTGAGTTTGAATGTAACTGTATCTGCTTCTAACTTGGATGCTTTTAAAGACACCTGGTTCCCATCCTAAACTAAACCTCAGAATCACTGTAACTGGAAGTCTAGGTGTTTGTGTACTTTCACTAAAGGTGTCTATCATGCAGTATCAATGTTCATTCTCCTAGGTTGTTCGATGTGTCACATGGAAAACTTAGTACAGAAAAATGGAATGAAAGAAAGAAAAGAAAATGAAGAATAAGAAGGATGGTGTCCTGCTTCCCATTTTTCCTAGGCTAATGGCAATTAGGAAAGAATCTCAATGGAAACTTTCCTGCCTTGAGTATTATACAATAAACCAGGATGTTTCAGTGTAAGTGATCAACACAGCTAGATTCTGTAAAGACTCTGGTGACAAGAAACTAACACATCAGCTTTGGAAGTAATGCCTGCCATCTTCAAGGAGCTCTAAGTTACCAATTTCTTTGAAGACAGATCAACCAGTGTGTGAGTAGGTGAAGAGAAGATGCTTCACGTGGGTCTATAACTTCTTCTAAATGTGCACAACATACATGCTAAATAACCTGGACTCCTTTGTTAGTGAGGCAGGAAGGGATCCTGAGGAGGGTCATAACTTCTCTCAGATCATCGAAATTGTTCCTTATCTT
The DNA here is from genome assembly GCF_000622305.1 of Nannospalax galili. Classification (NCBI taxonomy): domain Eukaryota; kingdom Metazoa; phylum Chordata; class Mammalia; order Rodentia; family Spalacidae; genus Nannospalax; species Nannospalax galili. The sequence continues at coordinate 7,837,658 of NW_008360322.1, read as the reverse complement.
CTTCCCCAAGTTTTCAAATAGCAATTGTAATATCACTGTGTGGGCTGATTCAGAAACAGTGATTTTTATGAAGACATATGTGCTTTTAATACTGACAGTATCAAAGTGGCATAACTGGTATCTAACTGAAAGCTAACACAGAATTTATTAATAATCAATTACAATATTAATCATGATAAAGTTAATATTGGAAACGAATACAAGCTGAAGCTTAAAATGGCTCATTATTTTATGATATGCATTTATATATCAAAATTGTGAAAATATTTTATTTTTGTATTTATTTTTCTTCTAATATTTTTTAAATGTAAAAGGTTATCTTCCTTCTTAGCCTGCATTCTGTGTGTACCTCTGTCCTCCCCTAGGCCAAATAATGGGGCTTGCTTCTAGACAGGAGTAATGAGGGGGTAGGGATTTGGTGGTTTGAAGCAGGCTCCCTGTGGAATTTCTTTGAACTACAGAAATCCAGCTACTTGCTGTGTCTTTCTTGTTTTTACCAGTTTAGCACAAATGTTGCTTTTCAGTGCAACTACATGTTCAAAGCAAAACATAAAATTGCGTTAGTTTAAAGGACTCATTAATTTCCTTTGTACTGCAAATCCTCTGCATTAACAAATGCAATATGCTGATTCTGTATTCAAACTTATTCCATTTTAGTTGCTATTAACTTCAAAGGAAACCTGAGAAAAGAGTGTAAGAGAATTAAATTCTTGTGTTGAAAAATTAATACATTACTGACAACTGACCTACTTTTTAGTGTCTCCATTTTATGAAATTTCAAAGTTTTTCTATTTGTAAGACAGATCTAAGGTTAAACTTGTTCCAGAGTATTGCACCTTTCAAGATTAAACTGCCTACTCTTATCCAGTCAATATTGGCCTTTGAATTATTGTGGTAGGATGATTTTAATATCACTTTAGAACTCTACTATTCTGCTAGTATGTGTGTGTATTGTGTGTGTGAAACATTTTTTGAAGTCTAAAATTATAAACTAGAAGCAAAATATGATCACTCATGCAATAGACTTTAATTTATACTGCTGATGCTAAAAGTTATCTATTAAATGATTTGCTACCATTTCATCTTACTGGGAATTATTAACATGTTCATTTATTAAACTTGAATGTCCAAGACTTCAATGTTAATAACAGATAAGCATATATGTAATTTAATGTTATGTCTTACTGGCTAAAAAAAAAAAAAAAACAGGATAACAATTTCAAAAAGTCAATGTATATGGCCCCAAATGAGTAGAAGCTCAATGAGTAAATATCCTGCACTGTTTTCTATTCTATGATCTTTAAACTGTTGTTCTTTTTGCTATGACAAATGCTAAGCCAGACAAAAAAAGTACAATTTCTAAGCAATAGCTATAATTCTTTTTCTTGATATTCAGAAAAGTTAAATGCTATGATGAGCTGACAGTTTTTGTAGAATACCCACATCTCACATAAAGAATATATCAATTTCTTAGGATAGTTTGCTTCTTCATGAATATAAAGTAAATATTTTACAAATTTCAGAAAAGTTGTTTGTCTCCTTTGTCTATTTTGTGCTGATGGAAATCAATCTCTGGGACTCATGCCTGTGAGGGAATCCTACTCCTGGGCTTTATCTCCAACTCCTGCTTGCTTTTTAAAAATTTCTCATTTGATTTGCTATTTTAGTTCTACATTTGTATAAATGAACAATATATGTAATTAAACATTTCAATTTTCTTATTTTTCTTCTATCATTTATTTCTCATGTATCCACCAGAGATGTTTGTAGTTCAAAATTGTGTTTTCAAAACCACTTCAGTTGACAACTGATACCATCCTCCTAACTCCAGGTCTCTGGCGGGTTAATGTGTGTGTGTGTGGGTGTGTGTGTGTGTGTGTGTGTGTGTGTGTGTGTGTGTGTTTGTGTAGTGTGTCAGTTGATGAGATAGTGTCAGGTCTACAGTGTTCTCTACCTTCAAACAACAGAGGCGTGTCTGTGATGAATCAGAAGATACAAAGAAGCACACCTGTGTTGTGCATTCTAGCAAGATGCAGAGACAGTGCTCTTGGCATGTCCTCTGTCTGCATTAATAGTGTGGCATATTTGTACCATATAGCCAGTCAAATCTAGCAGCATGTTCACAGTAGATCTCATTGGGGCTTGTATGCCATCTTTTGTCTGGGCACTACCTGTGCAAATATTCTCTGTGAAGTTAGGGAGATGGAGTTAGAAGCCATGAAGAATTTCAGTTGCAGAACATACAAAGACCGTACATGGGAGTGACCAAACTCAGAGCTGCAGAGACTGGGCAAGTAAGCCGCATAAATATTCACCAAGTGGATACTTAAGGTTAATGATAATGTTTAGATACAAAAGTTGGTTTTACATTAGGAATGGGATTTCTGAGTTGCTAGACCTTCTAATATTTTAGTAGGAGCTCATGTATGAAGCTTTATGTAAAATATAACAACATTGAAATCTTGGATTTTTAAAAATTTTGTGAAAATATCTGCAGATAGAGCTTGGCTTGGAGCATTTAAGTTTTTCTTCTAGAGATCAATAACTGATCATTGGTGAAGACCTTTACATTTATAAATTCGGATACATAATAGCTGGCATCTCTCTAAAGGCTTATGCCTTTCCTCTGAATCAAGAGAGCATCTGTTGTATAAACAGCAATTGCCATCAACTAGGGTGACTATAGTCTGATTCTTACAGCTAGATGATCCCCCAAGGGCTTTCATTTCCTGACTCTTGCCTTCTTTGGGCACAGGTGTGACGATGTAGCCAGGTAGAATACCAGTTAATGTCACATAGTATCTTCCATTTAAATGCATATTACCGGTTGTGAAAATTTATTATCACCTCTCTTTGATAAAGCTAAAGAATTGACAGATTTCTCCTTTTGTACCAGATCATATAAGTCTTATCTGTAGAATTCTAAAGTGTTGTCTTTTTTTCTTTATCTGCAGAACTGTAACATAGTGGCAAGTCTTTATGAGAGGTATTTTCTTCAGCAATACAAACTCAAGTGAGGCTCAAGTTTTCATTGTGTTACTTTATAGGCAAACGTTGGCTTTTTAACTTTTACATTTCTCCCCTGATGCTCCAGTAAGATGAACAGCTGTTTATGACCTAGAGGCCTCAGGAAGGATTTCTAGGGATGTTACTTAACTAGATTTCCAGCTGTGTTTTAAAGGACTTGACATGTGCCAAGCAATAGGAATTCAGGAGCAGTGGAAGAAAGGGGTCGCCCTGCTGGGCTCTCATATTTTCAGCAGATTCTTTAATATTCTTATTTGCCACTTAGTAACACTTGTGTGTTCTTAGTAGTTGAGAACAGCTGGATTTCATGTGGGAACAAATTTCTCCTAACAGGATTTTCAAGGAAGCAGTGAGTCAGTCTGCTGGTGGGAGAGCTGGAACCGCGCTGCCGCCTCCTCCGAGTTCTTCAGATAATTTGAAGTGCTTTATTCCAATGTGTGTTATTTTTATCTCCCTCTTAAACTGGAACTGATATTTGCCATGACCACAGCTTTCTTCTTTGCCCTAAGTCTTCTTCTCACGATTTTGATCATTTTTATTCCTTTTATTCTGCCACTTTCTGACTTCTTGGCATCTTAATAATTCACGAGAAAGTGAAACAAAGACTTGTTCTCAATCTTAAATCAGCCCTAGAGGGCTCTAAACCCCTCTAAAGTGTGCTTGGCTGAGGGAAAACATCTACAGTGTTGTCATGTTTAGGACTTGAATAAATGTGAGAGGTGAAACTAGCATCAGATGGGGCCAACAACAAAGGTCAGTCGAGGGCAGATGCGCTGACTTCTAAGAGAAGCATTGCAAAAGCCCGATGCTCCCTCCTCTTCTGCTGTCTGCCAGGAAGTGGAAGGAGATGAGCATCGCTTCTCTTTCTCAGCCTGAAGAAGCAATGATAGCTGTGACCGGGTACTTTCAGAACTCTGAGTCACCAATGCGCACCAGAAGGCAGGTGCTTTGTCACTCCAGGGTCAGACGCGTTGACTCTGTTTCTCTTCTCCACCAGAAATGCTTGTGGGATATAAGTGACATAGGGAATATAGGGAATATATCATTAATCCAAGTTCAAGACTATTGTGTCCTAAATAAAAGCATCAGCAAGAGAGATTGGATTGATGGGGCATAATAGAAAAATTTTAGGAGGCAAAATACACTGAACTATATTAAGCAGGATGAGTTAATGCAGATGGCAGTGGACATCTGCAGGCTCTCTGCCTTTAGAGACTGGGTTGGCTGCTCAATAGGAAAATCCCCAGTGGTGACCATAGGTTTCAGAAGGAACAAATGAGTCAAGTTAAAATGTGTTGAATTTGTTGTATTGTATTTGAGGCTTCATCCAGGGGACACATCAAGGAATCACCATAGATTTAAACCTTAGAAAAGTAGTAGCTCAATGAAACATATAGTGTGGGATTAGCAGAAGAGCACAAAACCGAAACCACGTGCAGTAAGTACCTGGAGAACACTGAAGTTTAAACAGTGAAAAAGAATCTGCATGGAAATTAAGCATACCATGTGAGATGAAAACCATCATGACAACAGATTGCCAGTTTAGAGGCCAAAGAAGTCATTGACACTTTTAAAAAGGATTAATTTGGTGTTGGAGAGATGACTCAATCATTAAGAGCATCGGCATGTCTTTCAGAGGACCTGAGATTGGTTCCCAACAATCACGTGGTAGCTAACAACAGTCTGTAACTCCAGTTTCAGGAGATCCAATGCCCTCTTCTGGCCTTTGCAGACATCACATGACATGGATACACTTACATACATGCAGGCAAAACACTCACTCATAAAATAAATTAATTAAATTTTTTCTGTTTCATTTTTAGCCATGTGTGGTGTGGTACAAGTCTTTACTTCCAGCACTCGGGATACAGAAGCAGGGAGATCTCTGTGAGATAAAGGCCAGTCTGGTTTATATAGTCAGTAACTGGCCATCTAGACAATGAGACCCTGTCTCCAAAAGACCAAAAAAAAAAAAAAAAAGATTTAGTTTTAATTTTTATTTATGTTTTTGTGTATCTGTGTGTTTATGCCAAGTGTGTTCAGATGCACTTGGAGGCCAGAAGAGGGAGTCTGACCCTGTGGACCTGGAGTTACAAGTAATTGTAAGTAGCCCCACAAGGCTGCTAGGAACTGAACTGTTGTCCTCTGGGAGTGCAGAAAGCTTGCTTAAACATGGAGGCATCACTCCAGCCCAAGTACTTGAAATGTTTGCTATGAAATTAAAAATTTAAAGTGAAGAATAAATTACTCAATGCATTGAGCAGTGAATAAGTAAATGAATGAAAGACTAATTTATGTAAGAGACATTTTATAGTAGAGATGAACTTAGAAATATTATTTCAAGTATTTGAAGAAAATGTGAAAATGTTGTTTTATCGTGAAAGAGAATACTGATGTGTATTTTCTTTTGTGTTATCTTCGAAGCTGAGAGAATCTATTCCGTGTTTATGGATTTAGGGGTTGGATAGAAGACAAATCACCAAGAGCCAATTTCAGAGTATTGGGCTGAAGTGAAGCAAATGATTCTGACCAGTGAAAGGACTCAGGAAGGAGAGAAGACATGGAAACCTGGTGCCATACAACAGGTTAGCAGTAGTCTCCTGGAATTAGAGGGTCTATCGGGGCCTCACTTGCTGTTCTCACTTTTTTTATAAGTAGAATGTTTTCTGATTGGGCAGACTTGTAGCGATTAATAGAGCATTGACAAGGTATTGTGGGAAAGGGCTGAAAGAAATATAGTGTTACTACGGGTTAAGTATTTCTTTTACTTAACCAGTATCCATTAGGAAATTTGAAAAAGACCCAAACTGAAAGGTTAGGAGCCATCTGGTGGTAAGCACTGCAGGGCGGGATGCTCATTAGCAATGCTCAGACCATGAAATCGCAGGGGCCTGGAGCCTGGAGCACCCAGGTTAACTTCTCATATGAGGTAGATATCAGTTCTAAGAGTTTATCTGGGATGATGCTTTCCTGTTGAGCTAAAACACCTTTGATCATTGGTGCAATGTGGAGTTCACAATTAATAGAGGCCTTGAATAATGGAGAAATGAGAAGATAATTTATATCAACAAATTGGTAACACTGTTAACTAATTAGACACAACTTCAGTGCAAGGAATTTATCTTTGCTCACTTGGAACACATGAAAAGAGCTTTTATTCTGTTTGCTTCCAACTTCAGGAAGTCACCTTTATCCTGGCTTCTCAGCCACAACTTTTCGGCTCACTCATCTGTGGCTGGAATTAATAAGACCTACATCTTGCTGGGAAATAGGTTGAGGATATTATTGTAATGATTATGAAATCATTTTCTCACATCTTTTTAATCGTTGACATATTTAATTTCCCAAATCCCAAGCCACCTAGTAAAATGAAAAGCTGGCAAAAGCAGTACCATTCTTCCACTCTGCCTCAAGTGCGCATTTCCCCTCCCATCACTGCGATATCTACCCATAGACGTTATGGAAATTAAAAAGCAGCAGTAGCCCACTTTGTGAGGTTCTTGTTATTTGTCAGTAGCTCAGTGTTTGAAAGTTGGGAAAAGGAACCTAACAAAATGCCAAATTTGTCGAAGTAAAATATGTTGGTGGTGTGATGGACTAGAAGGAAAACACTCCCAATTCCAGTTTTATTTTTTGAACACACATATGTAAGGAACATAGTTTGGCTTTGTTAAACTCTGAAGATGTATTTGTGAGATGATTGACAGCTTGCGAGTTGTTAAAGAGATGCTTTGGTTACTTACTCAGTTGAAGCCAAGGTGACTGCACAAGCAGTTTTTTCGGACAGTCTCAGTTTATATGGGATCTCCGATTTAACAATTAAGTCTGATCTCCTTTAGCTGTCTTGGCAGATGGATTTTATACTTACTCTGGATATGGAAAAGGAACACTGTATCTGAAATAGGACAGCAAGCAATGAAGTAAACCCACAGGTGAGCCTGAATAGTCCATCTAGGTTAATTTTCCTCAAAGCAAAAATAAGAAGTGACTTCTGACACAAACCTTTGTTCACCCAGAAGTGGTGAGAGTGCCTGCACTCTACAGCTTCCCAAAATAGAGGAAAGAAAGTGTGTGCTGCTTGAATTGGGCCATTTTGCAGCTCATCGCCAAATTTATGCTTCACTTCTATATAATACTTGAAAACATTGTCAAATGTATATCTTGAAAATGTTACATATTGCCTTTCATAAGTAATGCACAGTGAGGAGTGACTCATTTCTACCTGTAAAGTTCAGAAAAATAAATATTTGGTGAAATTATATTTGCCCTTGAAAAATTGGCTGCTTTTGGAGAAATTCATTATATTCTTTTATCATTTTTACGGAGAGAATAGTGAAACTGTCACTGAACTAACCAATGTGTACTACCAAATGTAGGCGGATATGTTAAATTAATATGAAACCAAGATGCAGTTAAGGTGTAGAACTGTGTACATAATTTAATGATTTTTTTCTTTGCTTTTAAAATTGGTCATTACCATGCCAGTTTTGAGGGGTTCAGAAAGTAAGATAGCTTTATTATAAGAGTTTCATCACTACTCCTGTGACACTTCTGTTGGATAAGTTGGTAGGATGCCAAGAAAAGAGACAAGATTTCTTTTCTTGCTACTTTCTCTTAACACCTGACCCTAACCAAATAAACTTCTAGCATGAATAATTCTTTCCTTACTCTTTCCTTAGGTGAAAGAAGATGTACCCAAAGGTTTTATTAAAGTTCTTAATTAAATGTTTTCTAGTGCTTTTTAGACTCACACATAGCTTCATTGGGATCAAATTGTCTCTGTCTAAAGCTAATCCCATAATTCCAGTGGGCTTTCCAATATACCTTGGGAAGGGAAGGGACCAACTCTGTTTTTGTCTGTTTCTTTTGTCCTTCTCTTTTTTTGAACTTCTATAGGGAAGTGTCACAGGATTAAACAGCACTTATAGTTAAAATTTGCCATAGGTTTTCTCTTAACCTGGAAAATGTATCCTTACTGAATCTCATGGGATACTGATATATTTTTCTCCAATGTCTTTATGATGGAACTCTGAGACTTACTTGGGGGTAGTTCTTTGCATTTTCAGCAGTCTTTTAGGGTACAGTCCTTTAGAATATATATTCAGGCCAGATTACTCTCTTGGCTCAAGAGAAAACCCAGAAATCCTTGTTATGCCATAGATGGGGTCTGATCTCCTGGAGTGACTCATTTTATTTCCTGCTATCTCAAGCCAAAACATCAGGGAAAGCATCCTGTTTCTGTGTGCTAGGGACACACTAGTGCCCTGCTTGTCAACACTAGCAGTGTTGTGGAGATCACATCTTATACTGAAAACTTTCAAAATGTGTCTCAGAGTTTGCTTCTTACTAGACTTTCTTGCCTCAAGGCAGATAGAAGAGAAATGCCACAGCACTCCAGTAGTTTTTCCAACCAAAGGAATGCATACATTTTTAACTTTGTTAAATCTCTTTAACTTACATCTTCTGGAAACAGGAGTGTACAATGCTCTTAAAATTGTTTTTAAATCTACCAACATGTCTTATGTAGGTGGTCTAACACCTCACTATAGGGCAGTGGTTGCTCTGATCATCAAACCTAGCTTGCTGCTTACTTTTGACTGATTTATATTTTATGAATGATTCTTACATTTTTAATTGGTTAAAAAAATCAAAAGAATACATGTGAACATGACAAAAGGTCTTAATTCCCTTGTCTGTAAAGTTGTGTTAGAGGACAGATGGGCCCATATCATGCATAGTATCTATGTCCACTCCCCCCTAGAATGACAGAGGTGAGTGATCAGAACCTATGAGCTGCAAAGCCCCAAATATTTACTATCTGATTCCTTTAAAAATTTTTGCTGATCCCTGCTAGAGAATGAGATGTACTTGGCATCTGTTGTATTGTTCTTGGCATCTCAGTTAAAATTTAGACAGTAAAAGTCTCATTTTTAACATCTTGCTACTACATAGGAAAACTGTCAAGATATTATTACTTTCTTAATTTTACGATTCTTGAATAAGTGCAAGAATGTTAGTATGTCTTACAAGCTTACCATTATATGCTTTAAAAGGGAATTTTAAAGACACAGATATTACGGTTTCTTACCTATGCACCATGCTCTCTCACCAGGGCACTTTGAGGTTGGAAACAGTTATGTGATATCTGCAGGCACATTCACAGCATTTGACTGCTGTGAATTTGAGAGCTTAGGACACAAGCAAGGATACTATGAGCCTCAGAATGCTGGTGGTCTTTGGATAGTGTCTGGTAGGTGAATACTGTATCTCTGCATGCTTAGTAACAGTTGGTTTTAACTTTTTTATTTTATTTTTAAAATACTTTATTTTTTATATTTTGCTATTTTTATTTTTTATGTGTGTATTGCCTATGTGTGTAAGCACACCCATGTCATGAAATGCCCACAGAGAACAGAGGTCAGAAGAGGGAGTTGAATTTCCTAGAACTGGAGTTATGGATAGTGGTTATCTGCTATGTAGGTGCTGGGAATTGAGCCTGGGTCCTCTGCAAGAGCATTCAGTGCTCTTAACCTCTGAACCATCTCTCCTGCCCTGGATTTAGTTTTTTTTAAAAAATAAAATATATATATATAGATATATATCTATATATATCTATAACCTATAATCTATATATATACCTATAGATATATATCTAAATATATATAACCGTAATACTTTAGTACTTTGAATACTAGATAAAAATATTAATTTGAAGAATAATAACTAAGATATGAATGAAAATTCCCCGTGGCCTCATTTCCATGGGATAAAACAGAACAATTTGCACGATGGTTTGCAGCATAGGCGCTTTGCTTTTTCACTAGTGTATGAAACCTTTTAGGATTTCAGTTAATGAAATATAAAATTTGAGCAGTCTCTGCTGGGGTTCTGGATGGTTTCAGAGCTTACCTTTCATTTTGCATTTACTCAGAATGTTTCCTTAGACCTGAAACACATTAGCCACCCTTGGTTTTGCTTGTTAAAATCCTACCTGGCCTTCAAGAGTCAGCTCCAATTTTACTTCAGCTGTGTCGTTAATTATGCTTTCTCTTTTCCTTTTACTACTTTATTATTGGCTCAACTGTATTAAAGTCACATTTTAATTTGTCATATAGCTATTTGCATTGGTGTCTCTCTGTCTTACTTTTGAGGGCCAGAAAGATATTTTGAGTGTTTTGTGTTCACTAAAATGCATTTATTCGGTAGATTTCACAAAAGCTATCTACTGAAAAAGGCAGAATTCTAAGCTTTATAAGCTTATTTAAATTTAATAAGGATCAAGGTTAAGTCAGAATAGTGAATAGTGATCAGTCACATGTCATTTAAAAACATTATTATCATTGTCCTTGTTTATTTCTAGCAACAACCTTATAGTGTACAAAAAATTTTTAAGCTACACTCAAACCTAAAATTTTTCTTAGGATGGTTTCAGGCATGCAGACTTATATAAAAGGAATAAAATAGGCTATGTGAATAGAAATTTACTTCCATTTAATATGTAGTTGTAAGTCTGACTTGATTTGGCATCTTTATTCAAAAATTCATTTTATTGAAATAGTGCCACATGGTTATAAAAAAATAAAATATACAAAAATTTAAGGGTAGTTTTTAAACTGAACCATCATGACATTTTTAGATTAAACATTTAGGGTATTTTTGACTAGATCAAATGACATTATTAGGAGGAAATAACAGCAATGTGGAAGTTTGCAATGTTTGTGCCAATACCTAGTTGTATCTATTCATATAAAACACCCACATTTCTACACTGTGGTCATGTTACAAATTGAATGAAAACAGAAATAAAAGGTAGAAAATATCGTTTCTCCTTCCATTAGCTCCATTAGCCAGAAAATGATGCAAATCTCCCCAAGGTATTAATAATCACTGCTTCTGAAATTTTACTTCCAACACTGTTCTCTAGACACGTTATGAAATGTTACGCCATTAATATTTTTCCCTCCCAAATACCATCATGATGACTAGACTTTAAGGGTAAGTGAAAGTTCATCAAACTTTATTCTACTTTTTAAATTTTAAAATGGGAACCACCAAGCTTGTAATACCCAGGTCATTGCTTTATGTGGTGGCAACACAACATATTATAACATTTACGTGGTTGCTTCAAACGGTAAGGTAATCACATTACTGTTTGTAGGAAGTTTGGAAGGGAAATGTGTAGTTTCCTCAGCAACTAAGCCTGCTCACATGATTCCAAGTTAGAGGCAAGCTGTTGCTGAAGGGAAAGACAAGAACACACATAGGACCAATCCCACAATCTGTCCTTAAAGTAAAATCTTAAGTGCATATGAAGCCCAATAAAAGGTGCAAAAAATTTAACTCCCTATATTTTTTAAAGTTGAAATTACTTTCTAGCCAGAAGCTGTGTTCCTTCTAAAAGTATAAGTATTTCCAATTATAACTCAACTAGATCCCCTTCAGAGTACACTTGGCATGCTTAGACTTTGCTTCTGTTCATCTTCCTTTCCCCCAGCAGCTCCTGTTTTGAGTTCATGGAGGAAGACTAGCTATCCCAGTGCATATTGGTTTGTGTGTGAAATTACTTCTTGAAACTGTAGCTTGTAGGTAAAGGTGCTACAGTAGGACAGGGGACATCTGTGTCTCATGGACAGCTTCATAGCAAGATTTTAACAGGCAATAGAATGTAGCTACAAAATTATGTCAAATGTTTTGTAGATTATTTTCCTAACATTTTAATTAGCACACATTAATTATGCAAAGTAGCAGGCTTCATTGTGACATTTTCCCAAAAGGACATAGTACGGGTTGACAACATTTTCAACTCCTTCTTTATCTATCAACCCACCCCTTCCCTTTGTCTCCTTCCTTTTCCCAAATAGACCCCTTTCTATTTTCATGCCCTTAAAACATATCTGGATTCTGCATAGGATAGAAAACATGATTCTTGCCTTTCTGAGTTTGGTTTATTTTGCTTAATATGATGGCTTCCTATTCCATCCATTTTTCCTATAAACAAAATGATCTCACTCTTCTTTATCACACAATAATACAACATTGTGTATATATAACAGATCATCTTTATTCATCTGTTGCTGCACACCTAGGGTGATCCATAAATTTGCTATTGTGTCTAGTGCTGCAGTAATCATGAGTGAGCAGGTAGGTGTCTGTTATATACTGATTTTGATTTCTTTGGGCTTATACCCAGAAGTACTGTAGTACTACTTTTGATTTTTGGACAATCTCCATATGCATTTCCATGGTAAATGGGCTAATTTACACTCTCACAAAGAGGAAAGCATCCTTGGCAGTATTTATTGGTATATCTTCTTTTTGATTTATTCCATTTTGTTCCTTAATTGTCCTCTTTCTTGTTACTACATATGAGCAATGCTTGGAATTAGGGGAGCTTATTGTAGAGCTAGGAAACAAAACTGTCACATTTGGGAGCAGTATGCTTTAAAAGCTTGGTCAGTGATAAGATAGAAAGACCTTGCAAACAGCAGAAGCTCCTTTGTCCTCAGAAGAAGGGAAGACCCTCTGATTCAGGAGGCAGGGAAGGATGAACTACAAAGGAACAGAAAATAAGAGGAAGAAGAGTTTCTGGATAGGAGTTGCTGGAAGGACTGAGGTGTCTTTCCACAGTGTCCATGGGGAGTTCTTCTAGACAGGATACTCCAGAAGCACTCTCAAACAGATGCTGTCCTGGGAGATCAGGAGGAAGCGACAGGAAGCCAGAGGAGCCCGGGCTTACTTAAAGAGCTTGAGTTCAGCCTTAATCAGGAAGACAATATTTCACACTTTTAGAAGAAATGGAACTTCTAGCAAGAGAGCAGTTTTGGCTTTTTAAAAATGAAGGAATCTAACCTTCTTGCCCCTTTAGCCCAATAGGGCTTCATTTGCCCTTAAGATTTGACTGTCAGTTTAAAGACAGATCACCAGAATGCCCTCCATGCTCTCTCTCCTTTCCTGCACACAGCTCCTTGCTTCTAACCCCCTTCTTCTAGATCTTTAGCTGTCACACTGAACTCAGCATGCAGCCAGTCACCATCCTGTCACCCCCACTCCGTGGCTTTTTCCATGTATTTTTCTTTCCTGGTAATCACATTTGCTTACTATTTTCCTATTGTACCCTACCATCTATAACCTGTAGTGCACACCCCAAATCATTAGCAAGTTATTTCCTGCTATGGAAACAACTGTGAACAATTATATTTTGGAAGAACTTCAGAATTTGCATTTTATATAGCTTCTGAGATGACATATCATTATTTATTTAAAAATTAGAGGGTAAGAGATATGGCTTATTGGATAAAGGCACCTGCCACTAAGCCTGAGGACCAAAATTCAATCCCTGGGACCCACATGGTGGATGCAGAGAACAAACTATTCCAAATTGCCCTCTGGTCTGCACACACACACTGTGGCATTCATGCCCACACAAATATACATAAGCACATATGTGCAGGCATGCAAAGTAAGTAAAATGTAATAAAAATAGATAGTATAAACAAATCTATATGTTTATACTATGTATTAAATATATGAATATACATATCATATATCCTCTACAGTACTGTATCTCTACTATCTATCTATCTGTCTATCTATCTATCTATCTATCTATCTATCTATCTATCTATCTACACACACAGAGTGTATAAATACACACAGTATGTCACGGTATGTCAGCATGTTTGAGTGTGTATGTATGGTAATTTCTATGCTTAATCCTTAATTGGCTTTTCTCTGTGGTGCCATTTCTGGTTTTGATTCATTGTTTATTTTGTTAGAATCTTTTCTTTATTATCTTTATTAGACTCTTTAAAGCATAAAATATGTTTTTCCTAGATAAGCATGTGGTGTATTGGCTAAATATGTAAATTTTAACTTGCAGTCTTTTAAAAATGATCTTTAAGTTTCTTTGTACTTCAAGCTTCATGGACTGCAAAGAATAGTTTAATACCAAATCTTCTGCTATGTAAGTTTAAATGTCTTTCAATGGTATTATCATATTGGAGGTCAGGTATCAGAGTATATTAATGTGGATCAAAAGAAGGCCTGTAGGAATGATTTTTGAAATATAGACATAGTCTGGACTAATGACTTTTACCTTACCTTGCACCCAGAAAGTTACTGTTTATAATGTAAACAAGTTCACTGAGCCATGTGCTCCTCTTATGACCTGGGCATATGACCTTAATCCTTTGTAATCCCTCCTTGCTCTTTACCCAAGATAGTGTAAGGTAGACTATGAATGAATTTATGCATGAATGTCTATATAAATAATTTACATATTAAAGTGCTGGAAGCACTGTGTGTTTCTCATTGCAAACAATGAGAAAATTTGAGAAGTCTGTCTGATATGAATGCGATTCTAGGCTATGGATCCAAGAGCAAAATTCTCTAATAAGATAAGGGTTGATTCATACTTCCCCAATTCATGCTGGTTCAATTATACAGTGGGGGAAGCCTGGCTCTAGAGCACAGTTCTGAGAGACATCTTAAAGAATGGGTGCTCAGCAATTCTGGTCTATTTTTTACCTTAAAATCATTGTTGATTCAAGCTGTTTCTTGATTCACATATAACTAATGTGGCTTAGAAACACTTCAAAGGCCAATCTCAAATATCCTACAGACATACATGTATTCCATCATGCCAAATTCCTCACATTGTATTCCAGGAGCCCTGAACCTGGCATCAGGTGACATTTATAAAATTAATGTGTGCTTATGTACAGTAGCCTTTAACTGGGCAAAGAAAATAGGATGAAATTGTTAGTTAATTGAAATAGGATGATACATTATTGATATTTTCCAGAAATTCTTGTTCTGCCTATATACTTACTATCAGTTTTAAAGGGCCTAAACTGTTTTTTGCCATTAGCTAGTTAATAATTTCAGACTCATTTGTAGCCTTAATGTATCTACCTTGACCTACTCACTCCCATGTTCTATACTCTAATCAATAAACAGAACTTAACTAGAACCACATATTCCATTGATTCTATAACCACTTCCAAGGTGACTATTGTTATCTGTTACTGTTGTTCTCTAGTTTCAAAACACGTAGGTTGTTAAGTCTCAAGTGAACACTTCTCAGAATAGGAAAACAATATATACTGAAGGTAAAACAAATTGTAGAATAGGTATAAAAGGCTCTGAGAAGTAGTTTCACTTGTTGAATGGCCATGAAACTATTGGAGAAGATAAAGATAAACTCTGCCGTCATATTTCTACAACTATAAATGGGGCATGACTCCTGAGAAGTTGTCTGTTATAGTGTACATTGGAAAAATAGCAATGATATCAACCATTCCTGCTTTATCAGATTATGAGATTGAATTAGGTAAAAAGGTTTTCTGCAAAAGAAAAGACTTTAAAAAATAATATCAGGAATTTGTTTTGGCTAATTACTTCTTAATAGTTATATATTAAGATAAGTAATATTGGGAAAATGTAGAGTGATGAACTAATTCCTTCTTGACCCATGGGCTGCTAAATACTAAATTATGTTTCTCTCACTTAGCACTGGTGAATGTTACTTTCTTTAGTGTATTGACTCCAGATGCTTTGAAATGCTCAGCTCCTTAGAGAGCTTAGGTTTCCTGCAAAATGGTTTATGGTTCCACTCTATGTAGTACGTATGCCTCAGCACTGAGGCTACAACATGTCTATTTGAAACAGTACTTACATTGCATTCCCAGGAATTTTCTACTCAAGGTACTGGGGATGGATATGTATAAAGTTTCAATGAAAACTAGAGGTAGTTTACTGAAGTATTTGAGCCACATACTTAGAATGTGCTTTTGGTGATGAATTACATTTATTCTTACTTTCTTTTCTATAAATGTTTAAAAAATATTTGTTGGGGGACCATGGCAGATTGGTTATTGTATATGGTGCCAGTAGCTGAGTAACTCATCTCATGTATGTATTGATGAATGTTATTCAAAATTTTAAAGTGTTGACTCATTGAGTTATCCAGACAAGCAGGAAAGTATACTTACTACCTGTCAGTTAACTTAAAGTGCATAGCTAGTGGCAGATCTGCCATGTAAGGGCAGCACTCTGATTCTAAAATGAGTGCTCTACCTGGCCCCTAACCTTTGATAGGTTGTCTGTAATCACCGTCTTCCTCAGTTTCCTCAAATCTAAATCAAAGATAGAAAAATTTAATAAAGGAACCCGTGACACACAATAAGATTTTAGTAAATAGCAATCACTTTGATTGAAATAATGACTACTAAGTATATATTTATGTCAGGTATAAGATGATGTGTCTTATTTCATGTGTTTCTAAAGACAAAGTTATTGCTTTTTAAATTTATTTGTATTTTAAATATATTTCCCATATTTTAATTGAATTTTTTGTGTAATTCATACAGAACATCTCAATCAATCTTAATCATCCTTATGACACCCTCCCTTAGACTTCCACTGATTGAATGTGCAGATGAAATTCTTTTACTCATATTTACCAGGGATCAACTTTGCATAAAAGTCTGTAAGTTAGGCTTCAGTCAAAATTAGGAGAGGTTTAATTGCCAGACAAATACCTTCACTAATTTATGAGAGTGGTTTTAGGGTCAGAGTATATGATTAGGCCACACTTCAGGAAGAGCAACTTCTGATGAACCTTAAATGATGTGATTTGGTGTGGGAAATAACCTGAAAGCTCACTATAGACAAATAGTATGGGGAATAAAAATGTTATGATCAAGGTTACAAAAATTTGTATTTGAATCTTGCCTAAATCATTCATATTTGATAATCCATTAGCTGTCTCATGATAACAAGGTTAGGAGAATTTAAGCAGATCGTTGTGTTTCTTAAAAAATAATCCCTAGTATGGAAGATTTGAAGTAAGTATCTTTTGGAAATGAAATTTCGGTCACATGGGTGGAACTTCTATGAATGTGGTTGGAACCTATATAAAGGATTCCCACAGAGCTCCCTCACCTCTTTTAGCACATGTGCTTATAGTGAAAAGTTGGCCATCTGTGAGGAAGTAAGCCCTCACTAGGACCACTTCACTGGATCATTGATCTTGGCTTCCCAGATGCCAGTACTGTCGTGACTTTTGTCATTTATATGCCACTTGGTGTATTTTTTTATAGTAGCTTAACAGAGTACAAGATGTAGTCAAAGGAAAATTATTTTTGACCATTTAGCCTATGACACGATATCCGTATTTTCATATAAGAGTGGCAGGATGATATTTGAAGGATTTAACAGGAAAAGAGTGCTGTTTATACTTTTACAAAGATCATGGCAGCACTTACAGATAAAGATTAGTAGAAACTGATATTATTGGATGAATAAAAGCCATCAAGGAATCAGTGATATCTTCAGTTACATAATAAAAAGTACTGTGTCAATAAGGCAAGGATCTTGTGATATTAAAATAATACATTAGAATAGAATACCAACTAAAAAGACTGAAAGATCTAGTTGAGGAAACCCTCAACAGGGCAGGGCATAAAGGATATGAGAAATAGAAGATAAAAGACAAAAAATAATAAGGCCACTTTGTCAGATTTCCCCTGATAGTTATAGGACTACCAGAAGAAAAAAACAAAACGTGGAGGTTTATGAGTTATCAAGAAAGCAATCTCAGAGCTCAGCATCATTCATTTCCAAACGTCAGGATTTGCCAATCACTAGCACAGTGGATATGGATGGTCCAGGTCAAGGCTTACCATTATAAAATGTATTTTTTTCCAGAATATTTCAGAAATGTAATTCAGAATTATCAAATTTTGTAAATTATCAGAATAACACCATCTTCACACGTGAAGTTATGTCTTAAAAATTCTAAGTGAATTTTTTTCTAATCTAGAATATAATCTAGAATATAGAATATTATGCTTGATTAAACTGTCAATTAACAGCAAGCACAGATGCATACTTTCAGAAATACGTTATGCTCCAAAATTTACCTCCCATTACATCTTCAGAAAGCTATTAAAAATGATTCTTTAAGAATGAGAAGGGGTTGGAGAGATGACTCAGCGGTTAAGGGCATGGACTGCTATTTCAATTAGCAGCAAGTACAGATGCATACTTTCAGAAATACGTTACACTCGAAAATTCACCTCCCATTACATCTTTTTTAGAAAGCTATTAGAAAAATGATTCTATAAAAATGAGGAGGGGTTGGAGAGACGACTCAGTGGTTAAGGGCATGGACTGCTCTTACAGAGGACTCAGGTTCAATTTCCAGCTCCCATATGGCAGCTAACAACTGTCCATAACTCCAATTCCAAGGGATCTGACACCCTCTTCTGACATCCGTGGGCTCTGCATGACACGGGTGCACTTACACACATGCAGGCAATACACTCATACACATATAAGATAAAAATAATAAATAAAATTTAAAAAAGAATGAGGAATAAATCAAGAAAGAAATAAGCACAGGGTCCCTAAATTGGGGCACAATCACCAAACAAATATTTCTATGTGAATATATATCCTGATGTAATAGAGGAGTCAAGAAAATGGAAAGGAAGAGCCTGAGAGAGGGGGAGAACTGGAAACATGTTACCAGGGGGGAAATGGGGAAAATGGGGATATTCAATTGAGAAGGGAGAATGAAAAGACACTCACGGGGATAAAGTGGAAGAGGGAACTCAAGAGAAGGGGAATAATAGGAGACACGTATTAAGGGGAAAATGGGGGTACTTTAACTGAGAAGGGAGGAGGGAGGTTAGATAAGGAGAGATAAGTAATGCTTAGCTGGTGTGAAAGAAAACAGGGAAATATATTAATTCACCCCCCCCAACAAATACACATACAATATCTGAACATGAATACATGTGTACACCTGAAGGCTGTATAGCAAGAAACACAGTGCCAGAAGGAGAAACCTCCTTTTGACTTGTTGATCGGGATAGTCCAAGAGACTCCAAAACAGCAAAGGCTATTGTCATTGCCCTTGGTTATGTTCCAGAGCTGGAAGTTAGGACACTATTGCTGAAGATAGTACATGCTTTGTACACAGAGCTTGGAGCAATGGAACTGAAACTGACCTGGAAGCGGCCTCCCTTAAGACTCAAAGTTCTAGAAGATAGTATGCAGGCTTCTAAGGGAGAAAAATCAATCAATGGTCCAACTCAGCTGCAAAGCATAGTAATCACACCAATGAATGGCACAGCAAAACAATCCCTATGGGTGCAATAGTGGTACTTTTATCTGGGGGTTAGTCAACCAATATCTAATTGGACTTAAAGCTCTCTCAGTGGGAGGGAACTCATGGGTGGCACTGTAACAATAGCCAAATACTCATGACTGGAGAGATCATAGATCCCAGAGAAAACCCTATCACTGTCACATCTTTAGAAAAATGAAATTTCTTACTTTATGCTGAATATCGGTTCTTTTTTGCAGACAAGTATACAGTACAACATTAATCAAAGATTGCAACAGATGGAGACTATTACAGAGTTCCACAACTGGTCACACACAGAGAATATATATCTGAGAGATGCCCAGTCCTAGGTGACACATCTACAGTAGAACCACTACATCTAATGCTCATGGATCATTGTGGAACAGGGGCTAGAGAGAATACTAATGTGCCCCTCAACTCTCACCAGTGAAGCTTTCCCATGCAACACAGTACAATGCACACAGAAGGCCACAACTGACCAAGGTGTAGAGAATAAGAGAGGCTGCAGAGTGTGTGTCCCTGGATAGGATTCCTATAGTAAAACTCACTGTCCATGGCTCAGGGACCATTGTGGAAGAGGGGTTACTGTAAGAGCCAGGGTTGGTGCCTGAACATAAAGAATCAGAGACTTCCAAGACTCTTGGAACTGGCTTCTATAAAGTTGCAGTGATGGTGATAGCATGTACAAGATCCATACTGACTCAGTATCAGACAAAAACCCAGCATAGAACTGGGGAAATGCGCAGCAGGTCCCAAATTTAGCCGTGGAACTACTGGCGACTGATTACTACAGGGTGAGGGAGAGTTGTATGTTAAATATGCTCTTCTTTAAGGGAGTGAATCTAGATAGGCTAACTAGACTCCAGTGGATGAACTTGCACCAAGGGCATCTAGGTACAAATGCTTGACTATCGGATAGGTCTTAACATATATGATAGAGTACATGAGGCCCTGTAGGGGAGCAATGGGTGGGTGTGAGTGGGAGAAGGGTCTAAATTGATTGAGATCTATTGTACAAAATGCACAAAAATGCAATAAAATATACATAAGGAAAGAATCTTCACCCATGCCTACTCAATCAAACAAAACCCTAGCAACCCAGCATAGAACTGGGGAACTATTATTGGCAAATGATTACTGTGGGGTGAGGGAGAGTAGATATTCTTTAAGGAAGTGACTCTAGATAGGCTGACTAGACTCCAGTGGGTGAACTTACACCAAAGGACATCTAGATAGAAATACTGAACCAGGTAGGACTTAACATATATGGCAGAATGCAGGAAATCTGGTGGGAGTGTTATGAGGGACAGGGAAAGGGGAAGGGGTCTAAATTTTATTACCATGTATTATATGAAATGCAGAAAAACTCAATAGAAAATTGGAGAAAAAAAGAATCTTCATGATGAGGTGAAGAGAGATGGAAAAATGGTAGCTATGTATGAGGTTTAAGCCAATCCAAATGGATTAGGAAAGAACACTTTCGTAGAAATTTCTTGCATAAGATGAAATTGAAAAACTATATAACATATAATTGTATATTTTCAAGAGGGGATGTCATTGATGGTGGAGAGTGCAGGTTAAATTTATTGTAAGCATCTAACATAATTCCACATGCATGGTCAGCTCTAAACAGCAGGTAGGTAATACTCGCATAAACAATACCACTGTAAAAGTATTTTGGAGACTAGAAACATAGAGCATAAGTATATGGTTATGCTGAGAAAAGAGGAAAATCTTTATCTTTTGTAGATAGAAGTCAATAAACAATGTCTCATAATAAGACTCGGGTAGTAGTATGCTTAATAAATATAACATGTTTCCTACACACACACATCAAGGAAAATGTAATAAATTGAATGAGTTACCCTTGAGGGAGCATAATGTGACTATGGACCAGAAAGTTCATTTTGCAGTGAAACTGTCTGAATTATTTTGGGTTTTACCATTTACATGTATAATCAGTAGAAATAATAGTTACTACAAATTACAACTAATTTTTTAAAATTATTGCTCTGACACTTTGTTAAGTGTGAGTTGTGATACAAAGAGAGTGGGAATGGGATAAAAAGAAAGTTTTGCAATCACAAGGACAATGATGAGGCCATTAATCCTAATAAACCAAAGTACCATGCTAGTGGATATTGGAGAGTTGTTTGCCTTGTCTGATTACCAGACTGTTAGGATGGATGATGGCAATCCGGTCTTGAGTGTTAACAATGAGAAGTTGGAAGTTTATCTATTTGGAATCAATAATAGAGGGAGAGTCAGTGAAGAAGGAAATGAGAGAAGAAAAGTAATGAACAACATCCACTGGGGCTTTGATCATTGATATAGATCATGTTCCTGAGATAAAAATAGGGGGGAAAGGGTTTAAGAGAAAATTAAGGCTTTTGTTTGGATATCTTGTTCAGTTGTAGTTGGCTCCTAGAAGGACATCCAGATGGAGTGGTTGGGAGTCATTTAGTGGCTATTTGTATACCTCCCTTGACTCTGCAGATCTGAGCTCCTAGGCAAGTACACTCGGTCATTTCCCTCTGTCTTTGACGCTTACTCAGTCAGAAAGGCAACCACACTGGACTGGGTGTTCCTGGTTCTCCAGCTCACTAGTGATAATGGATTCTTGTTCTTTCTGTCTTTTCTCCCCCTAGTAAAACACATAATAATTTTTGTTGCCTATGTGCCCTGAAGGAATACTGTGAGCATCACTGGTGTATCTGTGAAGTATATTGAGCTTTAGGGAGAAGAAAGCTGTTTTATAAATTATGAAGTATTAGAGCACTGACAGGCTGTGAGGTGCTGGCTAGAAATATTCTGAGCCTGTCCAATCAAAAGGAAAACACGGGCATTGGTAAATATGATGGGCTTCTCTTAAATGGTCTTTATATTTTTTTTTTTTTTAAACTTTGTCCTGCTTTTGCCCTCCCACTGTCTCCATTCATGGGCAGTGAAGGTTATTGTGAATCCTGGTTGATCCTGTATGAGGTGGGAGAGAGGAATTTAATTTACGAATTGACCTGAACGAAAATGGTATAATATGTTAGTATTATTAAAGTGCAGAGCTAAAAAGAAAAGAAATGCATAGGGAAAGGAAAGCTTAAAGATTTGACAAGGCCTGTCATTTGCAGCCTTCTTTCTTCTGCTCTGCTGAGCTGCCTTTCTGTTTCTGCTCCATCCTCTCAGCTTTACCCTATTTATGTTGCTCTTTCTGTCATGTTTTTTGCTCTGGCAATACACAGGCAGATTAAGTAGTTTGTTATTCAAGTGAAAATGGTTAAAGGTTCCTGATATTTTGTAAATATTTCCCCAAATCACTTTTAGTTTCTATAAAACACTGGAGTCTGGCAAACTAAATCTGATATACTAATAAACCAGTGCATTAATAAAATGCCACTCTAGGGGCTGGTAGGTGTATTTCAGAGGCAGAGCTCTTGTGTAGCCTATGCAAGTCTATGGGCTTGACCTCAACACTGAAGTAAACAATATAAATGAAACAGAACTAAAGATTATACTGTTCTAAGTTACCCAATTTATCTAGAAGCTTGTTTTTATTCTTTTGTTGGTGAAGCATATAA
>NW_008360322.1:7799128-7813825 GCF_000622305.1 Nannospalax galili | reverse complement strand
GTCTTTATATTTTTTTTTTTTTTAAACTTTGTCCTGCTTTTGCCCTCCCACTGTCTCCATTCATGGGCAGTGAAGGTTATTGTGAATCCTGGTTGATCCTGTATGAGGTGGGAGAGAGGAATTTAATTTACGAATTGACCTGAACGAAAATGGTATAATATGTTAGTATTATTAAAGTGCAGAGCTAAAAGTTTTTTTTTTTTTTTTTTTTTTTTTTTTTAAACTTTGTCCTGCTTTTGCCCTCCCACTGTCTCCATTCATGGGCAGTGAAGGTTATTGTGAATCCTGGTTGATCCTGTATGAGGTGGGAGAGAGGAATTTAATTTACGAATTGACCTGAACGAAAATGGTATAATATGTTAGTATTATTAAAGTGCAGAGCTAAAAAGAAAAGAAATGCATAGGGAAAGGAAAGCTTAAAGATTTGACAAGGCCTGTCATTTGCAGCCTTCTTTCTTCTGCTCTGCTGAGCTGCCTTTCTGTTTCTGCTCCATCCTCTCAGCTTTACCCTATTTATGTTGCTCTTTCTGTCATGTTTTTTGCTCTGGCAATACACAGGCAGATTAAGTAGTTTGTTATTCAAGTGAAAATGGTTAAAGGTTCCTGATATTTTGTAAATATTTCCCCAAATCACTTTTAGTTTCTATAAAACACTGGAGTCTGGCAAACTAAATCTGATATACTAATAAACCAGTGCATTAATAAAATGCCACTCTAGGGGCTGGTAGGTGTATTTCAGAGGCAGAGCTCTTGTGTAGCCTATGCAAGTCTATGGGCTTGACCTCAACACTGAAGTAAACAATATAAATGAAACAGAACTAAAGATTATACTGTTCTAAGTTACCCAATTTATCTAGAAGCTTGTTTTTATTCTTTTGTTGGTGAAGCATATAACCCAGAGTGCAATTTTGTAATTTTATAGATGTGACCAAAATGGAAAACATTTTCAGCTTACAATTTAGAAAACCCCTACACTGCTTTTTATTTGTTACCAAGTACTGTAACCTCTCTAAACATAATTTTCTCACTTATGATATGTCGATAAGTAAGGCATAAGCTTATTATGAGGATTATGCAAAATAATGATTATAATATGGTAAATACAGTGCTTGCTGCTAACTGCTGGTACTATTATTAATTGTCTTCAACATACTTTTTGGTTACATACTCATTTAATATTTATTGATGACTTAAGAGTAAGCCATTCTGCACAGAGTATGTATGAAATTTATCAGAAGAATACGGATACTTGTGTACGTGAGAGGAGGTTGGTGAAGAGAAGCTAATCCCTTAGCCTAGGGAGAACACTTAAACTCACCCAAAACTAGATCAAGATTCCTCAAGAAAATTAAACCAGAAACAAGTGTCACTCATGAAAATCAATGTAAAAACTTTGCAAGAAGTTATTACTTGTATTCATACATTGTGATTTATTTTTAAAAATAGTTTTTTATTATTTTTATTTGATGTATATCAGTGTATTGCCTGCATGTAGGTAGGTGCACCCATGCCATGCAGTGCCTGAGGAGGTCAGAAGAGAGTGTCAGATCCCCTGAACTGGAGTTGTAGATGGTGGTTAGCTGCCATGTGGATGCTGGGAATCAAACCCTGGTCCTCTGGAAGAACAGCCAGTGCTCTTCACTGCTGAGCTGTCTCTCTAGTCCCCGGTTTTCAACAATATACAAAAAAAAATACATTATTATGAAATGATATTTGTCCCAGGTTATAAGATTGAGCTAACATTTAAAAATTAATTAATATGTATTTCAAATTTTAAAACCTAAGAAAGAAGCCAGCAGATCATCTCAGAGGTTTTAAGAAAAATATACAGCAAAAATTTATATACACATAAAACTTATCAGCCATTTTGAATTAGGAAACTTAGTCCCATGAAGAATCTCTATGGAAACCATGTGCTAGTATCCTATTTAATACTGAAATCATAGGATGGGAAAAAGTAATAGCATCTGTCACCATTTCTATTGCTATTGTACTTAAAGTAGAAGTTTTACAATCTTCTCAGAAAAGAAAGTACAAGGCATGGATGAGTGAAGAAGACAGAAGTCATGAACAGATAAAATGATCAATTACAGAAAAAAGTCATAAAGCACTGATATGCTTTAAGTACTAAAAATGTGTTAAATAAGGTTTTAAGATACAAGTCAATAAACATAATAACAGGTGGTTTTCTGAACCCAACAACAAATAATCAGAAATTGAAATTTTAAATAATATTTACAATGGCATTGGAATATGAAATATGGATAAATTTGTCAAAAAATACTACCTCTGTCTATAAAACTTGGCAAAACATTTTTGAATGAATTTAAATTAATGGAAAATTATACTGTGCTCATGGATTTGAAGATTTAATATTAAGATATTATCACTGAAGTGATCCACATAATTATCACAAACCCATTTAAATGCAGGATTTAAAAAATAGAAATTGATGTCACTGTATTGTACCTCCCATCCCCTGAAACTCCCCTATGGCCCTTTAGTTTCCTGACCTTTATCTGTTTTCCAAATGAAACACATATACATAAAGTTTTAAAGCTAGCATCCACAAATTAAAAAAAAATGCAATGTTTGTCTTTTACAACAACAGCTGGCCTGGCAAGATACGCCCGTTAATTTAATAGTGGCATAATATGGGAGTAACCAAATACTATCTGACTGGATTTAAAAGGCCCACTCTACATGATGAAACATGTAGGTGACACCATTATTGGGGCCCGGAGCCTGTGGCTAGACACATTGTAGGCCCCAGGGGAGATCCTACTACTATTCTGCTAAATGGACATAGTACTAAACCAGTTTGTAAATACTTATCATTATATCCATAGATTAGTGCATCTCTCAACACTCATCAGAGTAGCTTCTTTTTTGTGGTAGATAGTGGTTAACACAAATATTCACAACTAGTCAAGACACAGAGTATAAGAGACTGTGGAATGCTCAGCCCTAGATGGGACATCTGTATTCCAGCCCTCCTCTAAAGATTCAGGAAATGTCATGGAAGAAGGAACAAAATATCGTAAGAGCCAGAGGTGGTGGATGAATACAATGAAACACTATCTTCAAGAAACAACAGGACAGTTGCACAAGAGAACCCATAGTAGTTGTAACAACATGCACAAAATCTGTACAAGCCCAAGCCAGGTAAAATCCCAGCATGGACATGGGAGGGGGGCAAGAATCCCTAGCCCTATCTGATGAGCTATTGGTAACTGAAAGATGCTGATAGAGGGACAGTTTTCTTTAAGAATTTGACGTGACTTAAGTTGACCACTCTCCAGGGGATGGACCCACACCCAAGAGTATTTGGCCAACACAAATTGGACTCTATGGGCTTTAAAATAAGAGCACAGGAAGTTGTGGGGTTAGGAAAGTGGTAAGTAGATATGAGAGCAGATGCAGGAAGGAGTTGAATATGATTAAAATACATTGCATGAAATTCTCAAAGAATCAATAAAATATTATTTAAAATTAGAATTTTATAGAGAACATTAGAAAATGCATATTATTATTAGGACCAAGAATTAAAGAACAAATTTATATAAGATAAGTTGTTGAAAACTATGTTGACTTCAGTTACCTGATATGAATGATAATTATAAAGCTACAGCCATTTCAGCAGCTTAATACTTCTATAAAATTAATTACTAGATGAATGGAAGGAGATAAAGCACAGAAATAGACCACGATTTTTTTTTTCAGAAAAGAACAAGATAGCAAAGAAATTCAAATTAGGAAAGATTCTCTCTTCTACAAGCGATGCTGTTTAAAATGCACTCTGACCCTTACCTGGTTTGATGTATTAAGGCCAATTTGAAATGGAACATACACCCACATGATGAGAACAAAATTCAAAAGCTTCCAAAAGAAAATAGGAGAAAATATTAGCAATATAAGATAGACAAAAATTTCTTAGATTAAAAAAAGCTAAAACTCGATCATGTTCTTCTGCAGGCCAGCAGCCCAGGCACAATCATTTGTATTTTCTTAGCAATCTCTCTGGATGAATTGTATGATTTGTACATACACAGCCTATTGGCAGATGATGTGCTCAAATTAATGTTTGTGTTCCACTGTCTATCTCCCTCATTAATTCAGCAGTCCCACCAAGGCAAGGCTGGTGTATGGCACATGTGTGCTTCACTGAGCTCCACACAGTCCTGGCAGATAAGTGAGCAGTGCTCAGCAGATGAGTGAGCAGAGAAGAGACACAATCTGAACCCAATGAACTGAGAGCAAACAGCTCTGCAGCAAAGATGGATAAATAGGCAAAGGTCTTTCTGACAAGTGAATGCTTATAATCTCCAGCGGCAGCAGATGTCTATAGACTAAAAGGCCAACAAACATTGGAAGAACTCTAGAATGGCAACCACAGCCAGAATCATCTAGCCTTGTGCCGGACAGCTTCAGTTGTCAACTTGACACTTCTGGGAAGAGGAAACCTCAGTTCAGGAACTTCTTCCATCAGCTTGTCTATGGCCATGTATGTGAGGCATTTCTTAATTGCTAATTGATGTGGGAGGGCCCCGCCTATTGTGGGTGGACCACCATTGGACAAGTGCAGGTAGTCCTAGGTTCTATGAGAAAGCAGGCTGAGCACAGGTCACAGGGAGAAAGCCAAAAGCAGCATTCTTCTGTTATCTCTGCTCCAGTTCTTGCCCTGACTGCCCTCAGCAATGTATTGTGATCTGGGAATTGTAAGCTGAAATAAACCCTTTTCCTCCACAAATTGCTTTTGATCAGTGTTTTATCACAGCAATAGAGAAGGAGCTAGAACAACCATGCATGTGATGAACTCTGTCCAGTATTCATGTGTTTCACTAGGTTTCCCCCTCCCCCTTCTTGGGAGACCTGCACCTTTGCCCTCTGAGGCCCCAGGGCTGACAAATTGACATAAGATACTCTATTTGGATTTTGCATAGTTTATGTTACATTTGGGAGGGAGTAACTTACAAAGACATGGATTCTTAAAGGTTTTTCCTTTTTCATATTTGAAACGCATGTGCCATCTGCCTCTCGCCTGCAGTCTTCCTCACTCACTGTTTGCCCATGCTCAATATGGCAGTGGCGCCTCCCTTTTTTTCCAGTGTGCTCTGCATTGTCCATGCTCACCCTGGATCAACTCCAGCTTTTTGGAGGAACGTCCAAGTTACACTCCACCCTTCCTCTAACTCTTACAAACTTTCTGCCACCTCTTCCTCAAAGGGTTCTGAGCCTTGGAGGGGGGTGACAGATGCAGGGAGAGCTCTCCTGTATCATGGTGAGATGCTCTCCTGTATCATGGTGAGATATTGACCTCTTGGGCCTCCCCATCATTCATCTTCAAGATGTGGCCACTGATCTATCTCAGTGGTGTTTCCCCTAGTATAAAGACAAATGGAAGGAAGTAGACACATCTGAACAAACACGGATGTAAGTGCAAATGCCTAGATGATATTCTAGTAGGTGAACCATATTCGTTAAACAATATACTTGCAACAGCTTCCCTGCTGGGGCCTATAGCCTTCCCTGACATAGGGGGTTGGCCTGGTCTACAGGACCAGATGTGTATTCCACCTCTAGGAGCAGGCCTTATCCAATTAGAAATTTGTTAGTTGTATGCATGTTAGTCGAGCCATTATTGCACTAGCAGGCATTGCTTGACATGTCAATAGTGTGCAGCACATGGGGTCCATTGTTGAGCAGAATCATAGGGGATCCTTTTTCCCCAACCATCTGCATAGCACCTTCTGACACTATGAAAGCCATCCATCCAGTGGTATGAAGTTTTGGCTCTGTCTCTTCTTCTCCCATGCTCATATCGTGCAGTGTCTTCAGAAACATGGCCTTACAGACCTTTCTAGTGTACAACTGACATTAGTGGCAATAGCCTTGGTTAATTTGAGGACCTCTAGGATCTCCTTGACCAATAGCTCATAAGGGGGCAACCCACCCCTGGTACTGTGGTTTTTTTCTTAAGAGCTATACAGTTTTGGGAGCCTTTGTTTTTATTTTTATGCAGGATTAGGTGTTATAGGCATTTCCCAATCATTTTGGTGGGTATTACTTGTGTATTAACCAACCATAAAGTTCCCAAGAATCTTACAGCTATAGTTAGCCTTTGTTTTGTCAGGTGTACTTGATATCTTTCAAATGGGTTTCACATTTGTAAAACACTCAAAGGTTAACATCATATATTAAATCAATCATAGACAAGGTCTAATACAGTGTGGAAAGGTTTTATCCATTTGTATTAATTGCTTTTTCCATAGATCTCTGTTAGGTACCATAGCATGGGTGAGAGGCATTAATGTGGTTAATTCATTACTAGCTTTAGTTATCCCTTTGGAGTTACTCAGTATTCTGGGGGTTTTGCATGGAGTCTCTTTGTATCTTTTTATCCTTGATACATTTATAGGTGCTGGCTCAAGTTGCCTGACCCTGCACCAGGCTAAAAAGGCAGAGGGTTTCTCTTGTCCCTGCTGCATATGTTGGTTCCCTGAGTCAGGAAGGCCCTAGGTCTGCTTCCTGGCTGTAGCCATATCTGCAGCCTCTCCATTGACCATACCTGGCTGCTGGGAAAGGCCTTGGTGGAAAAAAACTGCCTCCACCCCTAGCATAGGCTTTCTCGGGAGAGAAATGTAGCTTATTTAATATTTGGGGATCCTTAACCACCCCAGAACAGTTTTTGCCCTCTAAATGCCTCTTGTGAACTGTTCTTCAAGTATTAAAGCCTTCCTGAAACTCCTTAGTACCAAATTTAGTTTTCTATCAATTTTTTCTTTGGGAATTTGGGCTCGACATAAATCTTGCTACATTTGTCTTCGAGTAACCCAAGCAGACCATTTCTTCCGTCTGGTCTTTTTTACCTCTTATAGGCTGCTCTAGTATTCTACAGATATGTTTTATATGCTTGTTTGAGTCATTCAGATCTGGTAAAGCCTCTCTCACTTTACAAACATCCTGTCCTATTAATGATTTAGCAAAACCATTAAAGCTCTATACCATTCTTGAGGTCCCAGTTGAATTAAGCTTTCCTTTATATCTCTGGTAAACGCAGTCTTATCTGGCATTATATATTGCTTTTCTCATACCTAGTTCTCTCAGTAACACCTGTTCCTCTTTTATAGTCCTCCAGACCCTAATTGTGGGAGTCTCCATTGGTGATGACCATGTGTCTTTAATATTTTGCACAAGCCATTCCATTAGGGACTGCTCCCTCCCTAGACAGCCTGTGTCTCAATGACAGATTGGTGGTTATATAGTTCAGATGTGATGCTTCTAAAGGATTAAACTGACATTATTTGCTCCCATGTTCCATACTCTCATGAGTCACACTGTGAGGGGCTCTTTGATTGCTTGTTTGAAAGTATTTCTGAGTTTCAACAGCTCCAGTGTGGAGTATTTTCTCCTAGCTACAGTACTGTTAACTCTTTTTCCTTTCTGCATCAAAAGGCTGTTGAATCTGAGGGGCAGCTTTATCTACTATTATTTTTAGGTTGTTTCTTTTCTCATTACTATCTGTCTTTTTACTTGGGTCCTTCGACTCCTGGCCCCCTAACCTTATGCACATTAATATATCCAGTTTTTCCTCCCTCTCAAGCTCTGAGGCAGAAACAGAATTTGTCAGTAATTCCTTAGCTTTTTCAGCCTTGAGTGAGGCTGCCTTTGTTTCAGACAAATCTTTTATTATGCAAAGTGGCTATACCCCCCTCTCTGGGTTCCGCTCTTATGTCCAACACTTGTAAAACTATTTCTAGGCTCTCTATGACTTTTAAAGAATCTTTGCATACAAGCAACTGAACTATATTCCCACATTTACAGGATGGTTGTGGCCCAGGGATTTTCCCTTTTCAGTCTGTTCGTCTGCATGACCCACATCTTTTTAGTTACATATTTTATTATCCATTGTCTAACCCATATGACTGAGATAACCACATTAAGTGTATGGGGCTGGACCACCCTCTCCCCTGGGGTCCCACCAGCTTCTCCAGAATGGGTCACATTACCTCGCAAGATACCTTGGCACCCATCTCTGCCCTTCTGGATTTGGGAATCTGAACCCAACCCCTTTCGGTTGGCTCACTGGACACTCCTGGAACTGCGGCACTTTCCAGGGCCCGCATCCCCATGTTTCTTCCAGACTCCTGTGGTTTGTCTAGCCAGCCACACTATGCCAATTGTTCCTCTAAATTTTCCCTTCCCCCTTCTTGGGAGACTCGTGCTCATGCCTTCTGAGTCCCCAGGGCTGACAAACCGACATAAGACACTCTATTTGAATTTTGCATAGTTTATGACATTTGAGAGGGTGTGACTTACAAAGACATGGATTCTAATAGGTTTTTCCTTTTCCGTAGTTGAAATGAATGTGCCATTCGTGTCCCACCCGAGGTCTTCCTTGTTTGCCATTCTTCCATGCTCAATATGGCGGCAGCCCCACCCCTTCTTCCCAGTGTGGTTTGTGTCACCCAGGCTTGCCCTGCTTTTCAAAAGAACTTCCAGATTACATCATGTCACCCCTGACTTCTTGGGGTTTAGTGTTGTGTAAGAAGACAATAAAGATTGCCAGGCCTGGTGGTATGGGCTTAATACTAGCTATTGGAGAGGCTGAGACAAGATCACAGTTTCAGTGACTGCCATGCCTGTAGAGTGAATTTAAGGTCAGTCTGCTCAACTTGATGAGACTGTCTCAAAATGTAAGTAAAACAAAGAAACAATGAAATAGATAAAAAAGATGAAAAGCCACAACGTGATAGTTCCACATCTGGATAGAAGCTTAAACAGATCTTGTTATTTGATAGTAGGTGTGAAGACATGAGGGTTGAATCATACCGTGTAATTAAAGCTTCTCAGAGTGGCTGATATGGTACAGAGATCCTGAGAGCTGTGACTTAGGCAGTTGAAAAGGCAGTTAATTTAGTGGTCTTCTCCCTGTAAGTAAGCCTTGATGTCTCAGAATTATTGTATTAGATTCAGGTGTTGTGTAAAGTAGGTCTTCTCATGTCAAGCTATAAGTCACCCCACATTTGCTAAAATAGCGAAAAGAAGAGCTTAAAATCATGAACAAGTTTTAAAAAAATCAGTGTTGGAATTCATAAGAATTAAAAATACTTTCCAAAAGATATCATTTGAAAAATGAAAATACATAACATAGGATGGTAGAAAATATTGGCAAAAACATTTCCAACAAATAATTTGTGTGTAAAATATATAAAGAAATTTTATGCCTAATTAATAGTAAGATAAAGTCAACAGTAATTTGAAAATATTTTAACATATTAAGGTAGACATAAACAACAGATAAATACACTTAAAAAGCTCAATACCATTGTTCATTAATAAAATGTCAGCAAAATTCCAATGAGATATCACCATGCATTAAAAATGATCATATTGTAAAATCTTGAAACATTCACTCAAATTGGTAAGATTCGACTGAGCAGACAAAATAATGCTAAGAATGTGGAGTGACTATGACTCTCAAACATTCCTCATAGAAATACAAAACCTTAGATCCTCTTTAGAAATCAGCCTACCACCGTCTTTAAATGTGTTCAGTGAAGATGAAGGCATATAACTAATAAAATCTGTGTGAAAATGAATTTTGCAATTTCCTAATTTGCTACTTTCTTGCCTTCCTGTGGAGCTGCTACTCATTCCATGCCACATTCCATAAGGCTGGTTTTCTGAATAAGCAGAAGATAACAGTTTTTCAGGGCTGAGGGCTAGTAAACTAATAGTTGATTTTCAAAAGTAAAATGAACGATGGGGAGGACCCGATGAAAGTGAAGTGTAGTTAGTGTGGAAATCAAGGTAAAGTGAGGCACCTGAGGTAAAGAAGACACTCAAATTTAGAGGCATAGAAGCAATCTCATAAGACTACAAGCTGCAACAGAGCAACTCCTAGAAGACACCAGCTTGGAGTCTGAATACGAAAATGTACCATTTCCAAATACATAATTAATTGTCCTATTATTATTTACTAAAGTTGCTGCAAGTTTAGCAGTTTTAGTGCTTTATTGTCATATGTCAACTTGTAAAAACTAGGTCAATTCAAATTTTACCATGTTTTCTTCCATAAGGCTGATTTTTCTACTTATTCCTCTAGGAAATACTATACATTTTAATGCATCATAATCTTACATATGACTTGTTTTCAAAGATGCCTTCAAAATAATGTTGGCCTCAAGCTATCCATGCCTTTGTAAAACATCACCAGAAAAATGAAACTTGGTGAGGATTCTGCTGCGATTCTACACTGTGGAGAGAATTGGCATCTGTTTAGTGCTATTTATGCATTTTGCACTTATTCAGATCTATGATTTTTATTTTCTTACACATTTATGGAGTTATAAATGATGTATAATGAACTGGACATATTTAAATTATACAACCTTGGTTTTGACAAATGCCTGTGTAGCAGTTTTTCATGTGATATTCGAATGGTAATTTAAAAATAAATTCATAAAAATAAATATGGTCTCTTTTTATTCTAAGTGTAGCTAAGATAATATATTCTATCCTCAGTTTTCCTAAGGGGTGATTAATGAAGTGATGCATTAAATCTTTGAGTGCCACTACAAGGGCAGCCTTTGGAGACATGCTCTGACTTGTCTTGAAGAGATGTCTGCCCCTTTTCCTTCTATTTTGCCTTCCTGGAAAACAGATGTGATTGTTGGCAAACCAGCAGGTCTCTTGGTCTCTTATAGTCTTGAAAGTAGAAAACATATGTTGAAGACAGTAGAAAGAAAGATACAGATGCCTGGTTCCCTGATGCCTTTGTGAAATTCACCTTCCAGGACTGAAATATGTAAGACCTAATTTTTCCACTAGAAAATAAGCAAGGAACATTTTCTGAATAGCATAGTCAGCGTTCTGTTATTGCCAAATGGGCATGGGAATACTAATTGATAGTGGTCAGATAAAATTCATGCTAAGAAAATTATAACACTCATGGCTACATATTCATTTGTTTGAAAGCTAAGGGAAGAAGAGAAGAAACTTGAGTTTGATCATGGAGTTAAAGTATTTGAGAGTAAAATTAAGGTAATCAAATATAAAATGGCTCTAGCAGTGAATACAATGAATTAAGAAGTGAAGTAAGCTAATAAAGGCAGTTGAAGCAACAAAGTTCAAGTTTTCAAAGAATGAAGATAATGTTCCTTTCAAAATCCAGTAAAAGTGTGTCTTAGGAAATATATGGGGAAGGAGCAAAAAGCAGAGTACACGCAAGGGAAGGGAAACGTCAATGATGACCATCAAGTGTTTTTAAACAGTTTAGATAGTAGAAGTAAGGCAATTTTAAACCACTGGAATTGTGAGCCCAATTTTGAGGAATGTCAACTTACTGATGCTTAAAGAAAAATAACTTACTTTGGGAATATAATGACCACACATTCCTCTGAAAACATACTCTGCTCTGTTTGTGTAGAACATGGACTATCATGTGGTAATCATACCTATGAGAGAATTGGGATACCTCAGTAGTTTCCATTAGTTAGCACAGACCCAGAATAGAATTCAGATCTACAATACAAAGGAACAAATGAGGCATAAAGTAATACAAAATGTTCAGTTAGGATTGAGAAAGAGCACTAGGAAGCTTAATAACGTGACAGTCAAGGCATGTACTGAAAGAGAGGTTCTTCTTGATAAGGAGATTAGAACTATTAAGGAGAGATCTCTAGATTTGCACTTGAAAAAATGGAAAGAATATCTTCTGGATACTCCTGCTAAGCTTCCAGCTTTGAAAAGAAAAGGCCTGAGGAGTTTTCTGCTCCTGGAAAAACACAATACACAAAAGCTGCTGTTAATATGAGGTGTCTAGGTCCATTCCAAGATGACAACCTAACTTGGCTGTGTCATTCATGTGATGCTGGCTCTAGATGCATGAAGATGCATGGGTGAGGGGGGTCATTAATTCTTCCTCTGAGGTTTTAGAGGGCTGCTGAGGCCAGGCAGTGTGTGGTGGGGGACCCCTGCATAAAGGAGATTCTGGGAGCCCACGAGGCTGTGAGTGACCATTGTGTGAAGCTGTGAAGGTGAAGCCTGGGTGGCAATGGTGACTCCAAGATACTTGAGATGCCAGAGTCATCACACATCGTCCAAGGAGAGGAACTGGTACCAGCTCTAGAATGATATATGTTTCAGGCATCAGATTTGTAGGGTTTGAGTCACATAAGTCTTTTTGAACTAAATTCTAACACATTCGACATGGAGCTACAGGATTTGATGTTTGCCCTGCTGGTTTGAAGTCTTGCTTTGGTCTGTTATTTCCTCAGTATGCTCCCATTTCTTCCTTTGGAATGGGAATGTATATTCTGTGCATTGCATATGGGAAATATTTAATTTGTCTTGGATTTTACAGGGGGTTAAGAGAGTGCTACGGGTCTCAGAGGAGACTTTGGACTTAGAACTTTTGAACAGTGTTGAAACTGTTAAGGGTTATGGAGAACTTTGCAGTTAGACTAAATGCATTTTGCATTATGATATGGCTATGAGTTAATGGGGGCTTGGAGTGGAATGTAATTGTTTGAATGAGATGTCCCCAATAAGCTCAAGTATTTAAACACTTGGCCAGTTGGTAAGGCTGTTTTGAGAAGGTCATGGAATCCCTAGGATGTATAACCTTCTTGGAGGAAGCACATTATATCACCAGGGGTAGGTACTGAGCATTCTTAGTCCTGTCCCATTTCTAATTTCTCTCTGCCTGCTTCCTGTGCCTACTTGAAGATGTAAGTGCTCAGCTTTTTGTACTGGCTACCTTTTGCCAAGCCTCCCCTACTATGGTGGATTGATTCCTTTGGAACTTTAAGCTCAATAAATTCTTCTTTGTATTTGTTGCTTTGGACATAGTGTTTTATCACAGTATCAGAAAAGTAAACAATACAGGGGGAAAGGGGAATAAGAGAGCAGGAAGGGTTAAATGG
The DNA here is from genome assembly GCF_000622305.1 of Nannospalax galili. NCBI lineage: Eukaryota > Metazoa > Chordata > Mammalia > Rodentia > Spalacidae > Nannospalax > Nannospalax galili. The sequence continues at coordinate 7,800,896 of NW_008360322.1, read as the reverse complement.
GGTGGGAATGGGTGGGCAGGGTAGAGGAGGGAATATGGTGAGGGATCACTAACAATAAAGCTCTTTTGAAAAAGTCATACAGAAACCTACTACTTCAGAAGATTTCTAAAATATGGACATATACATACATGAACAGAGTCATAATAGGGTTAACCTATAATGGGACAATTATTCCTTTATTAGTATGAACCTTTTACTAATTTGTTAATTGATTATCTATCTTTTAATTCATATGTCCAAATATTTTCCATTTATATTGTAATTTTTCAGGAAAATAAATGGTCAATCCCCAAAGATGAAAAATTCTTTTTAAAATATCATTGTTAGTCACAGATCTAAATGTTTTTAAGTATAACTTTAACATTCAAAGTTTTAAATTTTTGGTTAAATTCAATTTTTTCAACTGAAGTTCTTTTGACTTGGTAGTCTGAGTATATCCGGCCCAGATGTCCAGATGTAGTTCATATGTTCTGTATGCCAGTCCCATAATTGCCATTTTCCATTGTCTTATGTTCATCAGGAAGTGTCTGTCCACACACATAATCTGAATGTTGGGAATGCTCATTGATGATGAGTTGGTCTCATTTTTCAGAATTCTTCACTTGATAAAGATAGGATATGTGAGTTCATGTATGTGTATTGTATTAATATGTCTATATGTAGCTATATAATTTATCATTTGTATGTCCATTATCTCTATATGTCTATATCTACAACTTTCTTTTTTATATAAACATGAGTTGAGCATTCTCATCAATGATTCTAATTAAAATTTGAATTATAAGATTTAAATGTAAGTTCATTTGTATTCTATTTTATCATCCTTATCTCACAATGTGACACATTTTTTTTTTCTTGAACACAAAGGAGCATAGGGTTATATGATCCATATTATTCAATTTCTTTTCCCCACATTATGTAAAAAGTACTCTCCAGCGAACACCCGAATATACTAATACCAGTAGTGTTCCCCCTACATTACTACAAAAACTGTACATAGATATTATTTGCTGGTAAAAATTTTTATCCAAATATTTTCAAAGCTTTAATAAGATATAATTTACATGCCATAAATGTACCTATTTCAGGATATGAGTCAATAGTATTTACAGTGTTCAGCACTGGGTAATCATCACAATCAATTATTGAAATTTCATCCCTCAAAGTAAACCTTCCTATATTTGACCACTCTCTATTCTCACCTCTATATTTTTACCCTTTCAAAATATGCTCCGCTGATAATATCATAAAGTTTGTGAGCTATCATATTTAGCTTCTTCTAATATTCTGGATATTTTGTCCAATGTTAAATATATAATTTGAAAAATTTGTATAATGTGTGCATTTTCTTTTGATTTTTCTTGATGATATCTTTTCAAGTGCAAAAAACTAAATTTCTGTAGAAGTAAAATTTATCTATTTTACTATTTATACATGTGGTGTTATATCTGAATGTATCTGTTATATCCTGTTTAACTTAAGATCTATAAGACTTTGTTTTCTCTTAAGAATTTTATAGCTGTGGGGTTGGAGAGATGGCTCAGCAGTTAAGAGCACTGACTGCTCTTGCAGAGGACCTGGGTTCGATTCCCAGCACCCACATGGCAGCTGTGAACCGTCCTTGGTTCCAGTTCCAGGGGAATCTGAAGTGTTCTTCTGACCTCCACGGACATTGTGCAACACAGGTATACTCACATACATGCTGGCAATACACTCATATGCATAAAATAAAAATAAATAAAATATTAAAAAAGAATTTTATTGCTTT
>NW_008360322.1:7752065-7798949 GCF_000622305.1 Nannospalax galili | reverse complement strand
TTATTTTATTTTATTTATTTATTTATTTATATATTATTTTCAGGTCTTTTAGGAATTGTGAGTCCTCCATTTGTGTGAGCAGCTGCAGAGGTGTGCTCAGCTGGGTGTCCTGTTTGCCAATCAGACAGCAATACACGAAAGGCATTAAAGCTGTGCGTTGTCGTCCCTGGGTGGGCTCAAACCACCATCCTTTCAGGTAACAGCCAAGAGGGCTAACTGGTTTTGTCACAGAGATCTTGCAGTGCTATTTATTAAGCATACTATTCCTGTATTGAATTTTCTTGGAAACTGTGTCACGTCCACTGAAAGTGCGTGTAAGGGTTTATTTCTGAACTCTCAATTCTATCCCTTTATAAATTATTCCATACTTATTCTAGGAGCATATTGTCTCAATTACTGAATCTTTGTAGTAAGTTTTCTTTTTTGCATATTTTTATCGAATTTTTGTGCATTTAACACAAAGCTTGTTAATAATCTTTATAACCTCCCCACAAAATTTCATGAATTCTGTCATATATGTAAATGTGTATCAAGTCAGGTTTGTGTTCCCAGATATCCCTCAATGCAAGTTAATCTACTGGAGTGTAGTCAGCCTATCTAGAGTCATTCCCTTAAAGAAGATCTACTCTCTCTAACCCAGCAATAATCAGCTGCCAATAGTTCTTCAACTAAGGTTGAGCCCTGCTGCCCATTTCCCCAGTTCTATGCTGGATTGTTGTCTGATTGTATTTAACTGGGTCTTGTGCATGGTGACACCATTGCTGGCAAGTTTCCAGAGGTCTGGAAGACTCTGTTTCCTTATGTTCATGCAACAACTCTGGCTCTTACAATCCTTTTGCTCCCTCTTCCGCAATGGTTCCTGAAACATGGATGGGTGAGGTTTAATATAGGAGCCCTATGCAAGGACATGTACTCTGAAGTCTCTTATTCTCTACACTTTGGGCAGTTGTGACCTTCTGTGTGCGTAGTACATTGCTACATGAGGAAGCTTCACTGGAGAGAGTTGAGGCATGAATTAATACTCTCTCTACCTTCTATTCTGCCATGTACCATGAGCCTTAGGTGGAGAGGTTCCACTGTAGATGTGTCACTTGGGGCTGGGCATCTCTCAGACATAGAGTCTCTGTGTGTGATGAGTTGTAGAACTCTGTAATATTTTCCATCTGTTGCAAAAAGAAGCTTCTTTGATGAATGGTAAATGTTACACTTGTATGTATATATATAAGGAGCCATATTTAGCATACTTTCTCCATTGTATATAATCTGGGACCCCTCACCCAGGGAATGTTCCATCCCACCATTTCACAATGAAGATGGATTGTCCTGCATCAAGTAAGATAATTAAGAGGACTTCTCAGAGACATACCCACAGGCTAGCCTAATCTAGACAATCCCTCATTGAGAGGCCCTTCTCAGGTGATTCTAGATTGTTTCAACTTGACAATGAAGACTAACCATCACAATGGTTATTTGAAAATTAGAACCAGCCTACTTCAAGACATGGGCATGTTCTTTCCAGTATAGCATGTAAATATATTTTCATGTTGCTTAATAAGTATGCATTCATTTTTTGAAATAAAAAACTGTCATGAAATTAGTAACAAAATTCTGTTAAATATAAATATTTAGTGTATTAAATTACTTGTATAGAATCTTCCCGTTTTCTTTCTTTCAAAAGAAAACACATGTTTCTTCAGAAATTATCACTTTGACATCACTATATATTTTTGGTTGTCCAAATAATTGTTTTTTTTCTCTCTCTCTTTATGCCAGAACAGTTTTTTAGCTGTTACCTTAAATGAAACATGCAGCTGTATGCGGTCTGGGTAAGGAAATAAACCCACTGTGCTGTTGCAGCCATTGCTCCAGACACAAAAGTCACTGGGTGAAAAAAGCAACAACTACCTAGCATGCCTTCGTGGAGAAGACCCTAAGAAAGTAGAATAAAAACCCAGCAATGTAATGCTCAGCTGTTAGTAGATTGATATACTCTTTACTTGCAAATGGAAGTGACTCATGATTTAACAAATCTAGGCTAGGCCAGTGGCTTTCAGGAAATGATTGCATTTAGATTAGATCACAAAATTCATACATTTATGCTGGTCTCAGAATTATTCTTTTTTTTTTTCCTTTCTTTAAAGTAGAAGCATTTGTGGATATTGAGCATTATATAACAAAGGAAACAAAAGAAAAAGCATACGGGAGACAAAAATTCAAACAAGGACCAGTATCTTTTATTCTCAACTATTCATGTCATCTTCAGAGAATGTTAGTTATACTGTAGATGTTTGTAAACATTAGGCAACATATTGTATTTACAGATATTAACATTTGATGTGAGAATATAAGAAACTGAATATAGTCTGACATGATTAATAATGGCATTTTTACAACATTTGGTGTGTCCTTTCATCCATAACTATTATGTCATAGTAATGCACATCTATAATATTATCCAATTTAAATCATTTTAATTAAACCAGTGAATTTTAATGAATATGAGCATATTTATGCATATGCACATGTGAACATATTATAAAAATATATACATATACACACATGCCAACATCATAACATAATTATCATGTAGTGAAAGTAACATCATTTGGTTAAAAAAGTGAAGATTTGGGGCTTGTACTAATTGAAATCATCTGGCATGATCAGTTATATGTCAGTTTCCCACCCTAAAATGAATGGTTTTTGTCAGTTAGCATCAACTAGAGGGTTAGCAAAGATACATGTGTTCTTTCACTGGTAACCCAGATGGACGATACTGAAACCAGGGTTGTCTTTCTAAATGACTATTTTTAGAAAACCAGTTCTAACATTACTAATATAACATAAAAATAATAGACATATGTCTATCACTGAGACTGAGGCACCATTAACAGATTTAGGAGATATTTGCTTCAACAAAGCAGAACATTACAGTAGCATGATGCCATCTTTCTTTTCAGAGATGCATACACATGCACACTGTATTAGTTTGTCCCAACTGTCTTATGAATCCCTTTCAAGACAACTTATTGTCCTAATAGAAAGAAAATATTTAAAGCATATTTATGGAATAGCTCTAAAATCTTAGAAGTGCCATAAGTAATACGTGCTTGTTTTCCAAAGTGAGTTTTTAGCAGGTTCATTTGTTTTCAGGTTTGGAAAGCACATTTCTCCAGACAATTATCCTTAAGAAACAAACTCTCTATGGGGTTCTAATGCACACTGCCTGGAATAAATACCAATGTGAAGAAAAGACTTTGTTCCTTGTAAAAGTTTAGATGGACTTTTTCAAGTCTCTCAGGTTTGAGTTATTAGGACCTTGGATGCCTCATAATGTAAAGACTGTACTGTCTCATTCTAGGGTCTCCTAAGAACATAGGTGACATTAGTTTAAAGTGAGTTAGTCCTATAAAGATTTTTGAGACTACATATAGGTTGCAAATAGTTCACAGATTTCTCATATCATTGCATATATGAGGTATAATTAAATGATGCTCCCAAGGCCAGTGAATAGCTATAAAGGTTATAACACTCTTCTCTACATTCAATTTAGTAAGAATATACATTATATTTCTTATAGGGTTTGTAGTGTGTTGTGGACATTCACAAAGTACACATTCATTATCTTGTAGCAATGTAAGTCATACTATGGTACTGACAAATGATATTCAATAGTAAAAATTCTAATTAAGATTGATGCTTGCAACCTTTATACCAAAATAACATTTTATGTGTGTCCCAAAGGAATGGAGGTGAGGGCATTGTCTCACTTCCACTAAGGATGGAAGATGCATAAATACAATTCCAGTGTAGGCCACAGTTGGAGACTGTTATTTATCATTACTGATGCAATTTGAAAACAAATTCAGAGTGAAATATAAGAGGCAATTTTTTCTTTACTTGAACGTTTGCAACAAGTATGCAAAAAACTCTCTGATATGATTCAGGAAAAGCTCATATTGTATACCACTGAAGAGACAAAAAATGATCACAATGTTTCAGGGCCTGTCCAAAGTAGAGCAAAAAATTTCTAACATACAATACATCATTAACACTGCATCATACCCTTGGAGTGTAGCTCCTGAGTGTTTACTCAGGCACTATTGTGGTGTTGGTTCCAAGTGCAGGAAGGAGCAGACTTCTTTGGGAGTCTAGCTCTACAACTTAAGATTTGATTCTTAAGATTAAAAGTTACTCAGTTTCCTTAAACCTCAATATTTAACTTTAATTTTTTTATTAGTAAACATTGATTTTACAAAATTATTTCATCATGATATCTTATTACTTAGATATAAGGTATCTTGATCATGAACAGACCTCTCTTTTCCTGATGGTCCCCTTCACTTCCTTAAGCAGTCTCCGTCAACTGTCAGGTTTGTTTTCTTAATCTAGATATTTGTATGAAAGTAAATACGAGATATTTGTCTTTGTGATTCTGCCATATTTTATTTAACATAATGACATCTAATTCCATCTATTTTCTTGCAAATGACATAATTTTGTTCTTCTTTGTGGGCCAATAACATTCCATTATACATACACACATATACATATATGTATGTATACCTGTGAAATGTTTTCCTTATATATTCCTCTGCTGAGGAGTACTTAGGTTGATTCCATAATTTGTCTATTGTAAATAGTGCTGTAATAAATATGGATATGCAGGAATCTCTACTGTATTGTTGACTTTGATGCATATAAATATATCCCCAGGAATGACATACTTGGCTATATTCAGAGTTTTTGAGAAATATCTGTGGTGATTTCCATAGTGGTTGACCTAATTTTCATTTCCATCAGCAGTGGATAATCAAAATTACATTGAGACTCCCTCTTGTTCGAGTAAGTCAGAACGTCTACCAATTAAAAAATAAACAATAAATGATGGATGGTAAGAATGCAACAAGAAAGGAATGCTTTTTATTTTACTGTTCTGAAATAGGGTCTCATGGAACCCAGGCTGCTTTCAACCTCATAATCTTCCATTAGTCACCTGAGGGTTAGGATTCCATACTTGAATGGCTGCACCTCTGTTAACATCCAACTTTTAGATTTGTTGCTGGAGATTTTGTTTCCTGACACTTTTAAAATAATATGAAAAATGAATGACTCATTAGTATGCCCTTTCAGAGTTTCTGGTTAATTTTCTATTAATGAGCTGAATATTCAATCAATAATCATTGATTAATTGAATAATTATAACTTAAATTGCTACATCTGTATTTTAACAAATGGATGAAGGAAATGGGTTGTTTTGTCATAATTAGTTCCTGTATAAATTGTAAAGGTAAAAATAATGCATCCCTCTAGTCTCACCAGTGAAGCTCTTCATGCAACAGAGTGTGATATACACAGAAGGCCACAACTGGTCAAGGTCCAGAGAATAGGAAGCTGCAGAGTGTGTGTCCTTGGATAGGACTCCTATAGTAAAACTCAACCACCCATGGCTCAGGGACCATTGTGGAAGAGGGGGTGGAAGGATTGTGAAAGCCAGAGTTGGTGCATGAACATAAGGAAACAGAGGCTTTCAGACCTCTGAGGAGCTGCTCATGTAAACCTACATCAATGATGTCATCATGTACAAGACCCATACGAACTCGACCAGACAAAAATCCTGTATAGAACTGGAGAAATGGGCAGCAGACAGCAATCTTAGCTGAGGAACTATTGGCAACTGATTACTGTGGGGTGAGGGAGAGCTGATCTTCTTTAAGGAAGTGACTAGCTAGTGAACTAGAGTACAGTGGATGAACTTTCACCGAGGGACATGTGGGAACAAAACTTGACAGGATAGGCCTTAATATATATGACAGAATGTGTGAAATCTTGGGGGCGGTATGGAAGGTGTGGATGGGGGGGCATCTAATATGATCAAGATTTATTGTACGAAATGCACAAAAACTCAATCAAAATATATATTGAAAGATAGGTAGGGTGGTTTAAATATTGATGACAGGTTTCTTCTCATTAACTTGCCAGGTATTCACTGGGGAAAGAAATGAAAGAGGTAGAGTTGGTATTGAGGTTATGAATGCGTAGTGGGGGCATGCAAATCTATTCACTGCCCTAGTTCCAGTTACCTTGAAAAGTCAGCTATACAGACATAAACTTGCACCACTAATAGGAAGCATTCCAACTGTCTAACTTTCGGTGAATGATTTAGGGCAATATTCAGGTTTTCCAGCAGCTGTCAAAATCCTCTTTCCTTGCAAGTGACCCATGAGGATAACAAATTACTGATTGTGAGGCACCAATCTAAGAGGATTGCTTTCACCATTACCACTGGGTTGTACATAAAAGAAGCATACATATCAGTGAGCCAAGCACCAAACCCATTCCCAGCATGAAGTTTGCTCAAGCACTGCAACTGTTCTATGCTGTAATCTCTGAGCAGATGTCTTGAATGGCCACTGAGAAGCAAATCCAAAGCAGCATTGGTTAAATATCATCCCTCAACCAGTGTTAGAAATGTACAGAGAGGCACGGTATATTCTCTTTTGGAGGATGAAGCTAGTGCATAATCAGTACACTGTATAGTAGGGCTGAAGCAATGTGTCTTCCTGCATGATGAACAGTGTTGGGGCACTGCTGTCTCCAGCTACCACATTGACTCTGTCCCAGCCACTGAGATGGCAACTGCTTAAAATGAATGAGCTCCTTTTTTATTTAATGTCTATTTTTAGTGAGTTTTTGTGTATTTCATATGATAGATCTTAATCAAATTTAGACTCCCTTCCCCCATGCTCCCCCACTCCATAACCTTCCACTGGATATCATGAATTTTATTATATGTCGCCATTGCTGTGACAAAACACTCTGACAAATACCAACTTGGGGAGGAAAGGGTTTATTTTGTCTTACATCTCCCAAGTCACAGTTTAACATAGAGCCCAAGGTAGGAACTCAGGGCAGAGACCTGGAGGCTGGAGCTAAGCACAGGCCATGGAGGAATGCTGCTTACTGGCTTGCTACCATAGCCCCTGCTCAATTTGCTTTCTTATACAACATAGATCCACCTTTCCAGGATGGCTCCCCCCACAGTGGTCTGGGCCCTCCCGTGTCACTTAATAACCAAGAAGCTGCCCCACAGACATAGCCACAGGCTAGTCCAATGGAGACAATAGACCAACTGAGGTTCCCTCTATGCTGGTGTGTCTAGCTGATAACTAAAGCAATCCAGCACTACTGACTCCTTGTCAATCTGACACACAAACACATCACCATTAAACCATAACCTTTCCATTTCTTGTCCCCAAGATATGATGTTAACAGTATGTCCCTAATTGAAACAGGCTATTAAACTCAACTTTTTTCTGTCTCCTGGAGAACTCTTGGTGGCCTCTCACTGGATGCCGTTTACAGTAAAAATAGAATTTTAGCCAATGAAGGATCATGTGCAGAAGAAACTGCCCAACATAGCACAGGCGGGGAAGCTGGACTCGATACAGTGCTGTTGCTTCCAAGTTAGAGAAAGAAGGCACAGTCACATTGTGAAATCTAAGACACTATTGTAGTCAAGTTTACTGTAGGTGGATGGGAAAAGTTTATTGAAGATAAAAATATAGCATAAAATAACCCTGAATTTATGAGAATATTTGTAACATATTAATTTTACCCACTTTATAATTTTCTGTAGCCTAAAACATATTGCATATTAAGTATAAATATCTCAGATCATTTTTATGTGGTATGTATAGAAATAGAGTAAATCTCAGATCATTTTTATGTGGTATGTATAGAAATAGAGTAAATAGGACCCTCAATAATAATATACACAGTGTACTTTTTTCGTTTTAAGGATTCTGGTTTGTTTTCAGTTTGGAAACAAATATCCAAAGACAGTGTCTGCCTGAGGTTGAGAAATTTCCAGAAAACACTCTAGGTCTATGTTATTTGTTAATGACCCACAGCACCTGTGGTTATTTATTCTTAATTTTATAGTCTATGTTATGTTTGTGTTGTTAATAGTCCTCCCCTCTCAGAGACTTAAACAGTGTCTACCACCTCTTCCTAGGGTCCCAAGACAAACTAAAATTTGATTCCAACAAAGTTCACTCTGGGGAACCAAGGTTCATTAGGCTTACTCAGAGCAGTGGGTGATGGGTTATGGAAAAAGGTGTGAGTGACCTTAAAACAGCCACACTACAAGGTCAGTACCCAGCATGCATGAAGACTCCCCTATGGCTTTGTAAATGGAGCCTCATCCCTTAGTCCTTCCCAACCTATATACTCTAGCCCCTCCCCAAGACCCAATTAAGGCAGAGTTGAAAGCAACTGACTGGGAGGAATGGCTGCATACTCAGAGGAGGGTTCTAAGACCTTCCCGCTGTCCCTTTCCTTGAGGGAAAGTCAACAGCCAGCAAGCCCAGCTGTAATGATCTTTTGCAAACAGACACAGCTGAACTCCTGGCTCAGCGCACAGTCCTGTACAACTACTTGCATAGTATTCACATGCTAAGATTCGTTCACCATTGAGGGAAGACCCTTAATCACTCTATGGTGTTTAGAGGTGGGGCTTTTGGGATGGGAGTCAGATCAGACAAGTCCATCAGGAAGAGGCCCTGAGGAGTGAATCCTGCAGTGTTATAAAAACACAGAGGAAGATCAGAAAGATATGCATATATAAGTGTGCTTCCTGTCTTTGACATGTGGGGATACTGCCAACAGAAAGACCATTTTAGTAAGGCCCACAGACCTTGCACATAGAGAACTGTGAACCGTATGAACTTCTTGGCTCTTTTCATTGTTGCTGTTTGTTTGTTGGTTTGCTTGCTTGTTTGTTTGTTTGTTTTTGAGACCAGTTATAACTCTGGCTGGCCTGGATCTCACTAGGTAGACCAGACTCTGCTGAAATTCATAGATCTGCCTCTGTCTCCTGAAGTACTGGATAAAAGTCGTGTGTCACCATGCCTGGCTTCACATAAACTTCTTTATCAAGTACTCTGACTGGGGTACTTCATAACAATGAAAATATAAACTAACACAATTAAGGATTAAGCTTATTTAAAAGCTCTGTTTCTCAATCATATTAGTCACATTAGCCACACATTAAACAGTGCAGTCACAGAAATTTCTGTTACTGTGGAAACATATCAGAAACAGCATTATGTTAGCTTCCACTAAGGAGAGAAATGTTATTGGAATTATAAGGAAAACATGAAGCATTTGTGAGGTAGAATTAATTGCTTTCAAAGCAAGAACTCGTAGAGAGCTAGGAAATCTCCTTAAGCAGTCTGTGCTGACGTGTACAATACAAGCATATCTTTTCTAAAGGACCTTTCTCCTCAGATAATTCTATTTATAGACTGATGTTTTCTAAAAGATAAATCAAATAACAAAATTTTGAAAATCTCACTGAATTGTAGAATGTAGATATAATAAAGTTAGAATAAAATTTGAGGTGCGAAGACTTATTGAGAAAGTTATATTCCTACTCAAAATTTAGTTTTCAATTAGACGCATGCTGCAAAGATAAGGCTTCTACCTCCTTCACCCTGTTTCCTTGGGCTTTCTTCTCATCACTGGATACTATTTGATTCCCAAGGCAGCACATGAACTTGTATGTATCATAGAATGAAGTTAAAACCTCCTGTGAAACTTTTTTATATTTTTTAAAGAACATTATATATTATTTATTTTATGTGTATGAGTATTTTTCCTGCATGCATGTAAGTATGCCACACACATGCAATGCTCACAGAGGCCATAGGAAGGCGTTAGATCCCCTAGAACTTGAGTTAAAGATGGTGATTTTTAACCGCCATGTGGGCATTGGAACTGAACCCAGGTCCTCTACAACAGCCTGTTTGTAGCTGAACCTTCGCTCTAACCCCCAACTTTTTAATCTTAATTCAGACTTTTGATACATGTTCACATAAAGCAAACTTCCTGTGGAGTCTTTTGCTAGACTCTTATAGGGGAAAATGTTAGCAGGAAGCAGGAGAACCTTGGGTGGTCAAGCTGGGATATTATGGATACAGTTAATTTCAGGGAGGGACTGGGAGCTGGGAGAAACATGCAGAGCTAACTGTATCTGGTTGCACTGTGACAGTGCTTCTTAGCTGCATTTGAGAGATGGGAAGCAGATGTGAGAATACCTGCAAGCCTTTGTTGAGAGTTCTAATCGGAGAGAAGCAGACACCTGTCCTTGAGTGTAAACCACTAACCACTATTCATCCCTCTGAACTAGCTTTTCCTAATAAACTGAAGACATCTAGAGTCTCTCCTCAAAGCTACACATGAAACTTGGAAACACAGGAATCCCTGAGCACTGAGAGTGATGACTCATTTTAAGGATGCAAAGGCTGGGCTGAAACCCACAAGAGAGAGGGTGGAATTTCAAATCACAGGGATGGTGCTCCAAGACCAACCTATTATTTTTGGGTCTCAGTTAATCAGTCTGTAAAATACTCTCCTCCCAAGCAACAAAATCCAATTGTGTTCTTTTTCTTTTTCTTGAGATTTATTTGAGAGGCTCTATGAAGGTCACATATGAACTAAATTTTTACAGCTCACATATAATTCAGCTTTATAAGATATTCTGTGAAAGGTGGTAATGAATGCAGAAATCCCAGTTACTCAAACCACAGATGAAAAGCTGCAGAATCATGAAAGAGGTGGACCACTTGAGAGAAGATGAGAAACTCAGGTAGCCAGGGCACTGAATGGGGTGGGTATGAATTCTCTCAGTAAGAACTGAATAGGGGAATGATAAGAAACAAGGACAAAAAAAGTAGTTAAAGGTCAGAGAACTAAGCACACCTTGAAGACAGAAGCTTGGTGTTATATTTAAATTGTCACAATATAACAGGGAGCCAAAACACTAAAATTGAGGATTTTTAGATAGATAAGAGGGTGGATGGGCAGATGGGTGAATGAATATTAAATGCATTTAGTTAAAGAAATGGTTTGATGCTTAAAACTACCAGTTTTGGTGTTAATCCTTAGCTATTTGTGCTATGAGAAAGAAAGAAGTTTTTGTTTTCTTTTCTTTTCTCTTCTTTTATTTTCTTTCCTTTTTCTTATTTTTGAGTCAGGATCTCCTTATGCCACCCAGCATCCAGGCTGACCTCAAACTGGTGATCGTCCTGCTGCAGTCTCTGAAGTACTGGGATTACAAGAGTACCACTGCATCTGGTTAGAAAGTTTGAAAGCAGGAAAATGATGTGATCAAATTTGTACATTAGAATATAGCTCACAGGACTGTGTAGGACTGTCTGGAATTGAAAGGAAATCTAAGCAGGGACATTTAGGAGGAGGCTAATGTGGTTTTTCTAGATAAAAGCTGCTAAATACTGTGAGCAAAGCATAGAAATAGAGTGTGAAAGTACACCAATGGGGGAGGGTTTCATTGGGTAGGGGAGAAATATGTCTCTTTTCTGGAAAAAAATGAGAATTTGTCCAAATAACTTAAATCCATTCATATACCATATTGTTCAATTGTAATTATTTAAAATGTATCACAATATTGAGAATTTAACAAATACTTACCATTTTGATTTATATCTGGCTGAAGCTCTTCAATAAGCTCTTGTTTCTTCTGTAGTTCTTCATGGACTTCTGTTAGTTTTTCCCTAAACAGTAGAGAGAGCATGAAATTTGGAGTCAAACAGACCTAAAGATGAAAACAGATCTTTGCCACATTAGCATTGTGGACTTTGGGGAAGACGCTTTCTGATCTTTTGTCTTCTCACATGTGGAAATGGGAATCATATTCACCTCACTACAGGAACTGCTGTGAGGATGGGAATTAATTGCCTGATACAAGATGGCTTCCAAATTGGCAACTTTTTTCCTCAGTACTCTTTTATTCCCAGGAAAATAAATGATTTTATAGATCAAAATCCACAATATCTAGTTGGCAAGTGTCTGCTTTGTTAAGTTAGTCAGATGGTATTAGCAGTTCCTCCCAAGCCCACGTGATCCCTGAGGAACAGATCCTCAAACGACCTTAAGAGTAAAACTAAATCGGTTTATCTGGACCAAGAGCATGGCCTTAAACACCCAAAAGGAAAGTATAACCAAAGATTAAGTGGGCCAACATAATTTCTTGAGAGTCCATATAAATAGCTAAAGGCTACATAACAAGCAACAATGCCAGATAGGCGATAGCTTCTTTTGAGTTCTTGGCCAGGGTGGCCAAAGGGATTCCCAGATACAAAAAAAAAAAAAAAATGTACCACAATATCATATTTCATATCTTAAGTATACGCAACAAAATATGTGTATTTAACTGTATTCCCTTAGCAACTTTGAAGCTACTCTCCTATAACCTGCTTTTTATCTACCTGAACTGTGTCTTGATGCCTGAGCCCTCACCATGTTGTGAATACACTTGCAAGTCACCCTTAGAAGTCTACTTGGGCCCTTTGAAGGAAAGCACTTTATCTCCAGTTTCAGTCTTTAATCTCTGTCTACGGAGTCAGTGCCTCATACATAGTAGGTATTAAACAAATCTTTATTGAAATAATGGATAAATGAAGAAGTGGGTGAACTTCTAAGTAGGAAAAATTTGGAACTCAGGGCTTTCTCAGGAATATATAGCAGTTACTCAAAGTTATGCATACCCTGAGGTAAGTCACCATCCTGGAATTTTATTTACGTTTTCAGTTATGAAGAGCTGACAGTCCTTAGAATGACTCAGATGACTTTTGTTCTTGGGTTTTACCTTGTCCATCATAGAATTCCCTGTAATTAAAAAGAATGTTATAATCTATTCATTTCTTTGTATCATTTTTTTCCTTGAATAGGTGAGCAAATACTTTCCTTAAGTCCTAAGAACTCTATGGATCTTCAAGATTAAGAGTGGATTATTTTCTCAGTCATAGAAAACACTATTTTAACACTGTGTGATTAAATACAAAGCCTAGAAATTTTCATGTGAACAAATGAAAGGACAAAACCATCATGAATTTGGTGCTTTGCAGATCATAGCTCATAATCATTTCTTTCCTCTAGGACCCGAGGAATCACCTCAGAAGGTGAAAGAATGAGGTGGGGAGAGCAGGCTAGTGTAACACTGAAACCTGAGTCCTCAGAGAGCAGGGGTATTCAGATGCCCCAAGCTCTGCTTCTCTATTCTGGAAATCCTGACAGCTCCTTAAAAATTCTCATAGAGAGCTTGGTGTGGTGTTGCATGCCTTTAATCCCAGCACCCTGGATGTGAATGCAGGTGGATCTCTGGGAGATCAAGGCCAGCCTGGTCTACATAGTGACTTCCAGGCCAGGTAGGGATATAGGGAGACCTTGTCTCAAAAAAAATTCTCATAGAGATCCTGGAGTCAGTGGTTAGAGTACCTGCTGCTCTTTGTGAGGATCAACATTCTGTTCCCAGGACCCACATGGCAACCCAGAACCATAATTAAGTCCTGTTTTAGGGACTCTTCTGGCCTCTGTAGCCAAACCATGTACTTTGTGCATACACATACCTTCAGGAAAATCAGTTATACACATAAAAATACTGAATAAAACAAAATAACTAAATAATAAATAAAGTTTTCCTTGAGAGCAAATGAGATGGTTCAGCTGATAAAAGATCTTGTCTTTCAAGCCTGATGACCTGCATTGGAGGCCTGGAACCCACAGTAGGAGAGAACAGACACCCAAAAGCTGTCCTCTTGCTTTTGTCCATGTACTATGACAGAAACTTGCACACACACACACACACACACACACACACACACACACACTTTAAAAAATAATTAAATGCCCTCTGAAACTGCCTCTGGTCACAGCCTGATTTTGAATTACTGGTTTCTTTCCACCCCCTGCCCCTCAGTTTGACACTGGTTCAGTTTTGTGCAAACCATGATCATGCCCATCTGTGTGGTCTGGTCTACCAGGAACTGAGAGGAAATTGCCCATGATTACTTTGTTCATGGAAGGATGTACTGGGATGGATTTGAATAAGTCAGAAAGAAATATGAATCCCATTTTCCATAGCAGCTCATCTCTATCACAGTAATTGAATTTAAGGTTAGTGAGTACTGTACTGTAAATATCATGTGATGTTTTACTCATTTTAATGGACAAATCTCTTGCTTCAAATAAGAGCATTGCCCTGAAGAATGAAATAAAAATATTTCAATACTGATTTTCTCCTACTTGCTTCAATGGATTGCCTCACACTAGAGATACATAAAATAAGCAGCCTAAAAAAGCAGTGGTTTTAATGGAATTTTATTTTATCTTTTGACTACTCAAAGTCTAATTTCTTTTGTTTATTTGAGTTTGTCAGTCCATTTAAGTTCATGATACTGCTTGTGAGTATGGCATTTATTAATATTTCACTGCAGTTTTCCTTTCCATCTTGTTTAGTCCTTGGGGATTATGAAATCAAAACAAGAAGCTCAAATAGGTTATCTGGTGATAGTAGAAGTTACTGGTGGTGATATTCAGTATCCTAGCAGAACAGCTCTTAAAATTTCATGATGAGGTCTAAAATTAACATATGATAGATGAAGTTATCAATTTACTTGGGCATTACATTAGAGACCTAACATTCTCCAGGCCAGAAACAAGATCCTATAATAAGCTTTGCCTTTGTTCTGATGGCAGTCTACATTAACAAGCAAGAAAATAAATAAATTAATTAATTAATTAGTTAATAAACAAATAAATAAAAACACCAAGAGCACATTATTCACATGTTGATGATTCAAGTTATCAAAAAGATGAGAGTAAAGATAACTGTGTTGACTTGTACATATGATTTCACACTTCTTCATCTTGCATGTCTCAGAGGTATGCTTGCCTGTCATAAACCCTAAGCACTCACTGCTATAACCTCACATCACAGGGCATTATAATACCATGAATTCTTAATATTCTGATGCCATGTGCAAAGCAAAATTGGATTAGAATTTATTTCCTGAAACATATTATCCCATAGAAATGAATTAGTTGTCTGAAGGAATTAACCAATTTCAATGAAATTTATAGTTTTTAAATATGAAATACAATTTAGCATTTGGGGTTACCAGGTTGTTGATAAATTTAGTGTATATAATGGTTTATTCTGAGCCTGATAAACTTTGGGAACTAACAAAAACAAGTATCTGTGTGTATATGCAGGTTGAAAACTGAACTGAAAAACAGAATGAAGAATGGGATCCACCCTAAATCAGCCATAGTTTGCACAAAGCTCTGAATATTCTTTTAAGAATATACACAATGGTCCAGGTTGAATATCAACCCCCAGGATGTGTGGGAAAGCTCTTCCATGACTCAAAATGAAGATATTAGAGAGAGACTGTAAAACCAGGGAGAAAATATTAATCCAGGAACCAAAGAAATGAGGAAACATAAAACTTTGGGTATAAACATTATTTTGAGGACAGGGAGAGGTTTCAAATTGATTAATTGATCTTTAGCTAGAAGCAGTATTTTTAGTTCAGAAACTCTTCTGGCTATCAGTTGCTGAATGACGTTACTTAAAACTTAGTCTTAGAATAAGAACCAATTAATCCTCATGGCTGTAATATTTGGCTAGGAAGTGCTGTTCAGTCCTCACTGGGGTAGGAGTTGGAAACATCTGAAGGCTCAACTGGATAAATGTACCAAATAATATTTTTTCACTCACATTCCCAGCCTCTAGAAGGTGAGCTGCCTGAGTATCTCCTTGGGGCTTTCCTTCAAGGCTGGGTTGGGTGTCTTTACCTTATTGCTGTCAGGGAAGTCAGATACCTTCTGTGATCAGAGCAAATGTCCCCACAGACTCAGATAGAAGCTGTACAACAGTTCAAGACTCAGAAGTCGTAGTATCACCTCAGTCACACTCTTTTGGGTTTAGACAAACAGAAGAGTCAGACTAGTGACTGCACCACAAGGATATGTGTGGGAGGCCCATCCAGGAAAACTAGATATAGGAAATATTAAAAACTAAAGGAACTTCTTGTGGCCCTTACCTAGGAATAGAACCCATTTTTTTGGTTGTAGATATTTACTTTTAGATTGTTTACTCTTAAAAGTGCTACATAGATGTTCAAAAATATGGACATGTTCAAATAGTTTTGCATAAGGTGTAGATCCTTCTACTTACCCCAGCTTCACCTACTATAAGGGTAAATGCAGACTCCATTCTTCATCATTATTATACAGAAAAATAAAATAGATGTATCACATTCAAAGCCCCAGCTTCAAAAATGAATTTATGCCCGTTATGTGTCTGTACATTTCCTTTTCACACAGATTTTATTATGCTTTTATTTTGCTTATTTTATTACTTGCCTCTTTATTTGAAAATACATTCAACTCTGTTATATGCCTAATTAAAAGAACACAACATTTCTTGGCTTTCCACTATTAAGAAGGAGGAGATTATCATAGTTTGTCATTTCTTACTTTACAAGTCACAGTAATGACTTTTAGATTCTAAAGTTTTTAATATTCAAAATACATCTGTGACCATGATACAATCTTAAGTTCTGTACATATCAATTCTACAATTTGGGGGGCAGCATATAAAGTTGTTTAACACATCATTATTCTAGATGTGACTCCTTAGAACCAGATAGTATGACTAAGCCTGTAGAAAAAATGAAAATATTTGAACCTGTTACATGAATGAGAATATTTCAATGTTAAGATCAAATGGATGTTCTTTCTTTAAACACAATCTTTTGCTTAAAATTATAATTAATTTCTTACTTAAATCATTTCTGCCATGTATTTGTATATTATTTTTATTATTTTACAATGCCTTTCTTTTCTTCCTAACTCTTTTTCTTGTCATTAGTTCTTTCTGCTTCTACATAATAGTTTTTTTAAATATTTTATTTATTATTTTTATTTTATGTGTATGAGTGTATTGCCTGCATATACGTAAGTGCACCTGTGTAGTACAATGCCTATGGAGGTCAGAAGAAGGTGTCAGATCCCCTGGACCTGGAGTTATGGACAGTTGTTACTCACCATGTGGGTGCTGGAAATTGAACTCGGGTCCTATATAAGAACAGCCAGTGCTTTTAACTGCTGAGTGATCTCTCCAGCCCCATGTGATAGAATTTTTAGAGTATGCATTCACTTACTTTTTCAATTTTTATTTTATTTTATTATTAAATTTTTGTGTATTTAATACAGAAAATTTTAAACAATCTTAATCATCTTTATACCCTGTCCCCACTGGCACCCTCCCATAGCACGCCCCGCCCCCTCACTGTAGCCCATAGACTCTGTCATCCCTGTTAAGGCCCACAGGGTTGTCAGTGTCCCTAGATGTTCCTCAGTGCAGGTCTGTCAACTGAGTCTAGTCAGCCTATCTAGAGTCCCGTGTTTTAGGAAGATCATCTCTTCTTCATCTAGCAGCAATCAGTTGACAACATTCCTTCAGGTAAGACTGAGGTCTGCTGTTCATTTTCCTAGTTCTATCCTGGGTTATTGTCTGCCCAAGTTTGCATGGGAGTTACAGATGGTTGCTAGCGATCTTGTGGGTGCTGGGTAGCAAACCTGAGTCCTCTGCAAGAGCTGTGCTCTTAACTACTGAGCTATCTTTCCAGCACTTAGTCTCTTCTTGATGTTTCTAGTAAATACAAAAGGGAAAAGGTAAATTGAGCAATTGTTAAAGAGTCAGGAACTGACAGTTTTGAACATTCTCAGCTTCTACAGATGTCAAATGACAGTAGCTAAGAATTCCAGGTAAGGAAAGATGCTGGTAGAAAACAAATGAATTTAAGGGAATTTCTGAAAAATGCTTGTATTAAAACCCCAGAAAGATCTAAGGCATTAAATGAGCATGTTTGAGTTAAAGGGATCTGACAGTGTGCTACTCCTTTTTTTTCAATCAAAACATATAGTTCTAAGAAAGACTTAAAGATACTTTTGAGTGTGACTTATAAAACAGAATGTACTTTAAGAGAATTCACAGTCCCACACTATTCTCTGAGAAATTCTGAAAAAATATAATAATCTTAGATTGAAGAGGGGACAATCTCCCTTCTTGAGCAGAAACATCTACAGCAGTTATCCTGCACTTAAACTTTGGCTGTATATTAAGGGGCGGTGTGTGTGTGTGTGTGTGTGTGTGTGTGTGTAGACAGCTGATCTCTTTAGTTCTTTAGTTATATGTAGTTACACAGATAGATAAAAATTATGTATAAGAAACTTTACCAAGGGGCCAAATTCTGCATCAACCTCATTCAGATGCTTCTGAACTTTGAGCTGATGTTATAATAGAAAACCATATCCAAGAATATATGCAAGGACATAAAATACCTGTGGTTCCCACCTTATGCATTCTTTTATGTTTCTTCTTGTATTACTTGCCCTGGGGAAAGACAACTGTCATATTGAAAGCTGCTCTGCCCTAGGTGGAATGGGATCATGTTAGTAGCTGCGATTGTCAACACCACTAAGACTGCAGTCAAAATGTTGGCCAGAGCTTCTGGGTCATCTGAAGGCTCAGTTTAGAAGATTCTGGAGAAATCGCTTCCATGCAACTAATGAATTCCTGACTCCAAGGTACTGATCTGATGTTTAAGCCACAAAGTTTTCAAAGAATTTTTTTGATTCAGCAGTAGACAACCAGTATGGATATTAGTGTCAATTGCTTAAACTATTAAGTGTAAAAGATTTTTTTTGTTAAAGAAAATCATTCCTCTTTGTTGGATATATAATCCTGTAGAGAAGACTTGCCAAATTATCTTGGAACTGATAGTTTGTCTGAGAAGCGAGCCAATTTTATCACCTATCTCTGGAAACAGGACGTTTAATCCGTGTGCACTTGGATCATCCTGTTCATGGCCCAGAGGCATTAAATGCATCCGAGTTCAGGACTATTTTGGTAAGAGTAGGGAAAGAAAAGACCAGCAGAATGACTCTGAGACTATCTCAGGAGAGATGAAAAAGATCACTAGGAAGTCCTGAAATTGTTCCGATTTCCCTCTTTTGGAAGGGTATGAGAAGCAAATTCATCAGTAGGTGGTGGTTGGGGTTGGCACTCCTGATAATTCCTGGTACTTGGGGTGTTATTTCCATCCATTTAATTTTCTCTCCACGTGCTTTCACAGAGTGCAGTGCTGTTTGCCGTACTGCTCTTTAGAGCCAATAACTCCTGGTGGCTCGGGCATGGATATTAATGCCGGATTCTTTCTTTGGTTCTTCCCTCCTTCACGTATTTGAGTATTTTCTACTTTATATTTTCTGTTCTCTGTGAAGAGATTATAATAGCCACTGCCATCCACAACGTGAATAGTTAACTAGCAGAAGGAAAATAAAACCTTCAATCTGTGCCAGATCGTCACCTGTTTGTCACAGATAATTTGCCTGAACACAATGCTAAAGAGTTTTCTACTTCCATGGGTGAGATGCTACCTTTTGCAAGTGTAGCTGAAGGAGGGGATTTTGTATGAAGCATTGTGTATCCATTCATGGTATGCTAAGACCAGTTTCTACTTAGTGCTTGGTTACTTTCTTGGATTTGGCCCTGTCTGCTCAGGACTCCCTTAAGCAGCTAAAAATTGATAACACACAAAGTACAGAAGTCTGAGGGCTCATAGGAAAGCAGACAGTTTTGCTTCCATTTCTTTCATCTATTTTTAAAATATTTTATTTATTACTTTTATTTTATGTGTGTGTGTATCACCTACAGTGTATGTAAGCATACTCGGGTTGTGTGTGCAGTGCCAGTGGAGGTCAGAATAGGGCATCTGGATCACCTGGACCTGGAGTTAAGGATGGTTGTTAGTTGTGGGTGCTGCTGCGACTCAAACCCGAGTCCTTTTGCAAGAGCAGCCAGCACTCTTTACCACTCTGCAGCCAACTCTCCAGGCCTCTTTTGCTTCTGTTTCTATCTGGTGGTCTTCAGTTCCTCACATTGAAGAACGTGAGTTGCATGCCAGACTGTCTATAGAGTAAAATTATTAGATCTAACCAAAATTATGATTCTGAAACTTCAACTATTTAAGGCAATAAAATACCTTCAAGAAACATGATTAAATTAAAAATTACTTTAAAAAACGTAGGTGAAAAATTCATTGTCAGTAGACATTCATTTTACAAGCTCACTCACCCTTTAATGAGTTAAAGTTAGAGTAAAATAAGACAGAAAGACTGTGTTTCCAATAACAGGCAAAATGTATAGCAAAATGTGTAAAAGTGTAGAAAGGCATTTATAACCTTTTGAGTCAAACCCATATGGCAAGGCATATTTGCAAGGCAAATATTTTTGAAAACGCCTTTCCCCTTCTCCCTGCAGTTGTGTGTGTGTGAAAATTAAAGTTTAGCAACTGGGAGAAGTCTGTGGAAATGTTGGGCAAACAAGTGCTCTGCTATTAATTGTCAAAGTAAGTGATTCAAACACATATTTCTTTAAAGATATGTTTATTAAGAAGTAAACTTGTTCAGTGAATCCTGACATGCCATGGCTAGATTAAACAGTTTCTGGTTGTTTTGTTTTGTCATTGTGTGAATAATAGCCAATTTCTGGTTGGATATAAACAATGATCATAAGCCTTAAATGACGGAGCATGGATACTTGTAAATGACTTAGTTTCTGTTACATGTTGAGGATTTTAAAAAATACAATTACATGGCTCATAGCCTTCATGGTTAGTTGCACTAAAGTAAATACTCTAAAGATATATAGACAAAATATATATATATATATGTATTGCTTTTAACATCATCAAGCATGCTAGAAAATTCGAGTATAATTTTTGCAAGGGAGTTTCAAAGTTGTTTTGAAGGTTTTAGCAAAACATGCCAATTTTGCAGGATTTGAAGATTGTTGCAATCTTGTGAAAAAGATGGGGCCATTCTATAGATTTGTTTCTTTATTCCAGTTCCAAGAGAAGAAAAAGATGACAGCATTTAATGCCCACTGTATTTAGTGAAATATGTCACTTTCTTAAGTTTTTATGTATTCTAAAGGAGGATTGGGTGATGATCATACTTTTATCACTAACAAATCAAATCAATATTTTAAAGGACAACATCTTTTCAAATATCTAATATCAAATGCTTTCTTTCTGATGAGCATAGCATATTTAATTTTCTGATGACTTTCATTCATGATTATATGCTATAAAGAGAACAAAAATTGTTCAGGATTAACAATAGCTCATGAATTGCTGATTTTAATAAAATAGGAAACAGTACATTGGGATGGTATGGGTGATGCTATTTTAAGGCCATGACAATTTCAGGAACATTACATTACTTTGTGATCTAAATTTTTTTTTTTTTGGTCTTTTTGAGACAGGGTCTCCCTGTAGCTCCAGTTGTCCTGGAACTCACTATGTAGCCCAGGCTGGCCTTGAACTCAGAGATCCACCTGCCTCTGCCTCCCGAGTGCTGGGATTAAAGGCATGTGCCACCATGCCCAGCTAAATATTTCATTTTTATAGGAAATTCCTTAATGAGATAAAAATAGACCAATAGTAAGAATATATATTTCCTTGTTTGGGGGGAAATTTGTTTACATCTGGACATGATTATTAGTTTTCTATTTCAATTTCCCCCCATGATTTTATTGAGTTTCTGTGCATTTCATATAATACATCTTAATCAAATATAGACCCTCTCCCTCACACCCACCTCCTCATAGCTCTCCCAACCAGATTTCAGGTATTCTGTCATATGTGTTAATTCCAACCAATATGTTGTGAGAATGTAATTTTGTAGGTTGATTATCTTAAATCACTGATTCTGTTGCTAGTGTTTCCTACTAGAGGAAGATATCTCCATCTAGCTCTAAGAAAGAAAAAAAAGCTTTGTCAAAATAAATTTCTCTTGAAGTAAACATTAAATCTGCTGATGCTAATGCCTCTTGTGATCCTAATAAATTATGAAACAAAAGGCTAGATTCTCCTCCAGTGAATTTTAGTCCTTCAAGTTCTGTTTTTATTTTAGGTACCCTACATTAGTGCATCTAGCTAATCTAATGCTATTAAATTCAGCGAAAAGCCAGAACTGAGAGGGAGCAGTACCAGATTAGTGTGTCAGTAATTGATCATCACCAGCTGATGTGGAAAAAAAATGGGCTGACACAGGTTGGCAGTTGAGCCTCCAGCTAAAGAGGCTTTTGGGGAAAAGTATTAAAACTGGATGACACCTGAGAGCCCTCAGCTATGTCAGACAAGGAATGAACACGAAACATATAGATTCTCCCTGAGTTTCTGTCAAATGCTTTCTGTTCATGCCACTTTTCATTTTGATGGTTCAAGCCTTCTCCCCTCTGTTTGGGAAGATTTAGGCTAATGATGCTTGTCTATACTTGAATAAAACATGCATGTATGTCTAAAGGTAACAAAAGATATATTCTTATTATACTGAACTCAAGCTGACAATTATTATAACTTCTTAAAACAATATTTTTCCTAGGGCAAATGCATCACAATGGGTATTTTTTCTCTTCCAAATATACAACTAAAACATGATCCAATATGTATTAATGCTCAGATTTTCTGGGTTAATTTTCCTTCCTTTTTCCTTTCCCTCCTTCCCTCCTTCCCTCCCTCCCTTCTGCATCTCCTTCGTTTCGTTTATCTTCTCTCATCCTCCTTTTTCTACTTCTCACATGTTAGGTAAGTGCTTTACAACAGAGCTACATCCCCAACACCACTAAGTGTTTTGGAGCATCACTATCATCCTTGTTATCATCATAATGACAAAATGATTACATTAACATAGAAATTAGTATTTTTTGAAAAAAAAAAAGAAACTCCCTTGGGGCTGGAGAGATGGCTCAGCAGTTAAGAGTGCTGACTGCTTTTGCAGAGGACCCAGGTTCGATTCCCAGCACCCACATGGCAGTTAACAACTATCTGTAACTCCAGTTCCAGGGAATCAGCCACCATCTTCTGTCCTCTGCAGACACTGCAAGACATGGGTGCACTCACACAAATTCAGGCAATATACTCATACACAGAAAATAATAAACATAAACATTAAAAAAGGAGAAACTCCCTTAAACAATTTGGTTTTGTGTTTTAGGTCAAAGTAATATGCTATTTTTAGGGTGTGGGCAAATAATCAATTTTTATGGTCCTCCAAAGAATGGAAGAAAACAAATGGAATACAAAATTGTTTTTATGTAGTGACAGTTTCTATCAGAATGGGGAAGAGCAAGATTTTGTGTGATTATTCAGATGATATAGACTGGAATTATGCTGCACCTTGGGGAGACATGACCTGTATGCAGACTGGGCTCTGGGGAGATCACACTATAGCATGATATGTTCCTGGGAAGGAGGCCAAAAGTATTCGTAGTCCAGCTTGAAAGTTATTTATGAGTGAGCTTTGGAACAGCACGTAGGTGAAAGAGTATCTCAGAGGTAGTTGCGGATAAGAACGTGAAGGAGGCTGTGTAGCCCAAAAACAGCTCAAGGAACTTCCAGGTAACTTATTCACACAGTGGCCTGTGGACAAGGCCCGAGTCTTTTAATTTATTTGATATCTATGCCAGGTTCTCTTGCATGATTCAATGAAGAGGCTTTGCATCTCCATAGTACCCATCAGACCTTTGCAACTTTGTTGAGATGCTGTTAAAATCAGATTTACTTTTAGTTTCATACCAAAAAGTTGAGCGTATTTGCATTTTAACTTGAATATTTTGAAAAAAGCTAACCCTTGACAGCAATTTAATTAATGTTTACTTATGTGTTTATATATTAATCTATAGTTATCACAAAAATCTTAATAAGTATCATCTTGATTTTCTTTTTAAAGCCTTTATGAATCTGTTATGATATTCATGATATCCACATTATAGTTATTGAATCAGGCTCTGTTGGTTCAGCAAGTTTATTTATTTGTTTATTGAGGAGTGCTAGTGCTACGGGTATGCTTGTGGAGTTCAGAAGACAACCCTCAGGTGTTGGCTCTCACCTTCCACCATGTGAGTGCCATGGATCACACTCGGGGCATTAGACTTGGTAAAAAGCACCTTAACCTGCTGAGAGACATCTTCCTGGACTGTAAATATTTATTATTTACTTAGCTTTCTAGTTTGCTTTCAACTGCTGTGACAAAACACTTTGACCAATACCAAATTGGGGAGGAAAGGGTTTATTTCTCTTGTGTCTCATGGGTCACATAGTTCATTAAGGGAGCCCAAGGTAGGAAATCATGGGAGGAACCTAGAGACAGGAGCTGGAGCACAGGCCATGGAGGAATGCTGCTTGCTGGCTTGCTCCCCTGGCCCATGCACAGCCTGCTTTCTTATACAATACAGAACAACGTGCCCAGGGTAGCACCACCACAGTGAGGTGGGCCCTGGGCCCTCCCATATCACTCAACAGTCAAGAAAATACCCCACAGGCATGGCCACAGGCCAGTCCAATGGAGAAAATTCTCCAATTGAGGCTCCCTCTACCCAGGTGTGTCAAGTTGACAACCAAAGCTATCCAGCACACATAGTATATGTCAAACACTGTTCAAAATGTTAGGAATAAATAAGCAAAGTATTGCTGTCAAGCAACAGAAGGCAACAAAGCAGAAGCTTGGTGAGGGCAGGGACTGCACACCATGCATCACATTCCCAGTACCCAGAGGTATACAAGTAATTGGCATCTGCTGCACACTTATTTGTGCTTTTGCTCAAAATTTCAGTATTGTATTAGGATTATAGCTACAATTAATGTATCTGTAGCAAGAATGGGATCTATTGGAAAAACTGAACTCCAAAATATGCTTACTGAACTGCAACGGTGGAATCACAGGTTTTCTCCAGTCATCAACTTTAGTCTCTTCTAATGCTTTTCTTTACTTGGCAGGACATTTCTATCAACATCCCTAGATTTGTTTTCTTACATGTCCATGGTCTAATAGGCAAAGAGACATTCACCTCAGTTTAAATATTTTGGAAACAATTCTCATTTCCTGACTTAGGGTAGAGAGGCAGGAAATTTACTAGGTGCATACAGTCACCGTATTTGGACCATATTGGGTCTAAAGGTCACCTCTCTGGTCAGAGGCCATTTAAGACAGACTCAAACAGCTACCACATATTATTTGTGTAAGGACTTATCTTAGGAAAACATCATACTGCATACTTTAAAAAAGCAAAAAATACCCCAAAGATATCGAAAAACAGTCATAGACTGACTATGAGGGTGACTTCAAACCCAGGTCTGACTGCTTCAAATCTGGTGCACTTTTAACTGTATTATTATATTGCCTATTTTACTGTATGCTATCTTTATCATGTGTTGATTATGGTAGCTCCTAAGAAAACCTCACTGAACAAATTCATGGATATAAATCTATTTGTGCCTAGGATACCCCAAATATTTCTATCATCACCCAAAATTCAAATATATTTAAGCCGCTGAATTTTAGATTTGAAAAGGAAAATGCTTAACTAGATAGTATTGTTTTTGTTTTTGTTTTTGGTCTTTTTGAGACAGGGTCTCCCTGTAGCCCCAGCTGTCCTGGAACTCACTATGTAGACCAAGCTGGCCTTGAACTCACAGAGATCTGCCTGCCTCTGCCTCCAGAGTGCGAGTGCTGGGATTAA
Organism: Nannospalax galili; assembly: GCF_000622305.1. Lineage (NCBI taxonomy): Eukaryota > Metazoa > Chordata > Mammalia > Rodentia > Spalacidae > Nannospalax > Nannospalax galili. Next base: position 7,773,496 of record NW_008360322.1, on the reverse strand, counting down.
AGGCGTATGCTACCATGCCTGGCTTTTAACTAGATAGTTGTACACACACACACACACACACACACACACACACACACATATACTCTCAAGGAATTATGAACACAAAAATATAAGTGTAAATATACCAGTTCCCATGAAAAAAAGTACTATTTTAGGTTCTTTACTTGGAGCAGATTTTTGTCTTTAAATTGCCCCAAAAAATCACATTGATTTTGACAAAATTAGTCAGTTAAATGTACTTTTTTTGGCATATGAGTGGTATTACAATGGCTTCTAACAAGTCAGTTGGGACATTTGGCATCAATATTAGGGTGGAGTTCCTTTTTCATGGCCTGTATCTCATGTCTGGGGGAATTTGTTTTCTTCTTAGAAGCTGTTTGTCCTAACTGTTGACCACAAAACTTTATCTAAGGTACATCAGTCATGCTTCTGAGAGACACTGCACAAATTCCCAGCTTCAGACCACATAGCCGAATGTCCCCTTAGTTGCAGACCTGTGAGTTGCTCTGGCACTGACAGAATGAGAACAGAGTACCAGACCAGCATGTTTTCTTAAAATCCCCATAGGCATCCAAACAAAGTTTGCATTTTTCACACTTTCCTTCAATATATTTTATCACAGGTCAGCAGTGTTTTCTTTAAAGAATCAGACAGTAACTATATTAATATGTGTGGACCACACAAAACTGCAGTTGTCAACACCATTACTCTCCCACAAAAACATCAATAGCCAACACATAAACAAATAGACGTGTGTGTATATCTGTGTGTGTCCGTATATGTCAATAAAAGTCTATGAAAACATAGTATTTTCAACTTAAATTCAGCCTGTTATTTACATACATATCAATGTAGAAATCTATTGAGCATTACTTAAGTGTGATACTGTGTGATGGTGAAGGGAGTAGCCTTGGAGCCTCTTTATCCAACACAAGAGAGTGGGGGAAACTGCTGTGTTTCCCATGGACTGCAAATATAAAACCTGAAATTTGGAAGACGAGATTTCTAGAAGCTATGAAAGAAGATCTGTACCACAACTTTGGAGGATGTAAAAGAAGCTGAGAAAATATTTACGCTGGGAATAACAAAGACTAAAGGCAAAAGAGGAAAATGAAATCATTATAAGACAAAGCTTGAAGACTGTGAAGGAGTTTGGGTTCAGATGGTATAAAGTTGTGAGCACTAGATCAATAAGTATGGATTTTGTTTTCAAGCCATGGGGATATAGGGGTGTCTTAGTTTCATTTGCTATTTCTGTGATAAAATTCCCTAATAAAAGCAACTTGCTAGAGAAAGCCTTTACTTGACTCGATGATTCTGCATTACTGCTGGGAAGTCAAGGCAGCAGAAACTTGAAACAGCTGTTCACATTCTATCCACAGTCAAGAGCAGACAGCGATGAACTACTGCATGCATGCTAGTGCTCAGCTTGCCTTCCTATTCTACATAGTCCAAGATCCCTTCCCAAGGAATAGTTCTGCCACAAATAAGTTGGATATTAATACATCAATTAACATAATCAAGACAACCCCTCACAGGCATTCCAAAATCTAAACGTAGTATTGCGAATCCCCTTACACGTGTGCCCAGAGGCTTGCTCCTAGGTGTGGAGTAGACAATTAATAGTAAGCATCATAGGTGGATTGGGAAAAAAAAGAAGTGTGATGTAAGCTTGTATTAAAAAGACAAATGTGCAAAATATAAGCAGTTTAGGTTGAGAGCAGAGTTAGCAGATCAGAGACTAGATAGGAAACAACTGGAATAGCCCAGATGAATGAATGAAAGACTTGGATCAAACTATTAGAAGTCGAAATAGGAAAAGACACAACACACGCACACACACATACACACACACACACACACACACGCACACACAGACACACACACACAAAAAGAAACAAAAAGGAATAGATAGGGAAAAAATACCTAGGCATTAGAATGGTCAGTTATAAAGGAAATCAGAGAAAGAGAATAGCTCAGCTAAGCCCAAGCAAGACTGGAAAACTGGGAGAAAAGAATCAGTATTTGAAGAAATGGTGAAGTCTGAAGTTAGGCCAATTTTGAGAGACTGGTGCCTTGAATTTGCCTTGAATATATGATTCATAGTGTAGCAAGGAAAGTTTGAGTGCAGTGGTCGTGGTATGATGCAGTCTGCAGTTTCCTCGGACAGAGAGCCCTGTATCAGTAAGAGTTGCGTGAAGAGAATGCACAACTGAAATTGCCCAGCTCATTTATAGAAAGTTACTGTTTCGTGATTTAAAATAGCAGAATACACAACTGAAATTGCCTAGCTCATTTATAGAAAGTTACTGTTTTGTGATTTAAAATAGCAGAATTATAATTCCACTATCAGTTTTACTGGTGCAGCCATCAGTCCCAAGGAATAGTAAATCCCTTGTTTGTTTTATAAAAGGATGCATGTCAAAGAACAGATGTGGAAGGGAATATCAGAAGTGCAGTGAAGCCATGAATCTCATGTAATATATTTTATTAGATGTCAGTGATCAGTACTTTAGAGATTAATGACTGTCTTGGTTTAAATTACAGGACATTTCATTACTGATAGCAATCAAACGATGTAAAACTGTAAAAGCTACATAACTCTAAATCATGTTTAATAAATTGGGGCATATGTTTTGATAAGGAACAGAAAGGAAATTGCTAAGTCTTGATTCTCAGAGTTACTACCAGAGATATGCATGAAGTAATGGATTTAGTTTTCAGAATCTATGGTTTTGATTAGAAATCACTGATAATATCATTTGTTAATCAAGTTCAACTCTGAGTGAAAAACAGGGATACTGTATTAGCTACTTTTCTGTTGCTGTGATAAGACACTACAACTAAGGCAACACATAGGAGGATTGTATTTTGCTTATGATTCCACAGGGATTAGAGTCCATAATGGCAGGGAAGGCATGGCGCAGATGTGGCTGGAGCATCAAGCCAAGTGCTCAGGTCTTCAAGGAGGCTCAGCAAGCAGAAAGCAGCTGGGAATCTGGCAAGACTTAAGAACTCTCAATGTCCGCCCACAGTGACAGGCTTTCTCTAGCAAGGCCACACCATCTAAAACCTCTCAAAACAGGGATGGAGAGATGGCTCAGCGGTTAAGAACACTGACTGCTCTTGCAGAGGACTGGGGTTCGATTCCTAGCACCCACATGGCGCCTATGAACCATCCTTAACTCCAGTTTCAGGGGAATCTGAAGCCCTCTTCTGACCTCCGCGGCATTGCAGGACACGGTGCGCCCACTTACATTCAGGCAATACACTCATACATATAAAATAAAAATAATAAGTAGAATATTTAAAAAAAAAAACAGTGCCACCAATGGGGGACAAAATGTCCAAATACTTGCGGCCTATGGGGGACATTCTCATTCGAACCACCACAGATGCATATATTTCAAGTTCTCATTCAAACCGCTACAGAGACTGATGTATTTCAAGTGATAAAAGACATTGCCTAATAAATGTTATCACACAAAAATGACAATTTAAATGTTTTAACTACTTAATAGTTTGTAGCATTGCAATAGAATCTATTTTTTTTCTTTTTCTTAACAGTTTGGGGAGACGTAAAAAAAATTCTAAAATGACTTCAGTGTTTTAAAGTGAACCTGAGTAATATCTACAATTTATATGGTAAAGCTTTGATATGGGTTAATTTAATAATGGAGTCCTTAATTCTCCCTCAGATAATATAAAAGTGTAATAAAGTAATATAAAGAGGTTGACTCTATGAAGAAAGCTCTGTGTTCATTCTGATTTGGCCTTTTGGTCTGTGACAATTCAGGTTTAAAGAAGGGTCAGGTAAAGGATTTTATTTTGCACCCGAAGAAAACAAACATTCCAGTGGTGGTACCAATGGTGGAAGTCAGTTCCCGTCTTAATTCATGTATAAGTAAAAATGAATGTAATCACAAATAAACAAACTTGCTATAAAATGGTAAGGAAAACATAATAAAATTTCCTTATTCCTAGTCAAAATGCTGAAAGAAACCATCAATAATTGTCTTTTTATGGTGTATATAAACAGATGGAGAAAATTAACTATTAGCCCAATAAACTATATTTTATAGACTTTGAAAAAGTACACTTTTTGGAGTCATGTACAGTGGCATATGTCTATAATTCTATTTGGGAGATATATACTGGAGGCTTGGGAGTTTAAGGCCAGCCTGGTTAATAGATTGACACCTGATCTAAAAAGATGGCAGAGAAGAAGGAAGGGAAGGAGGAGGGATTGAGAGAGGGTGTGAGGAAGGAAAGGTGGGTACATTTATAATGTGCTTAATGTGTTCATGTGCAATACAGGGAGAAAAATGGAACAGCTGCCTAAGTTAAGTGGTGGTCATTCAAGGGTCTTCAAAAAGGGTGGGTTTTGAAACTGAAGTGCCCTTTGGCTTTTTTTTTTTAACTTTTAGAAATGAATGTGCTTGAATGTTTTTCTGTATATATGTTAGTGCATCGTATGCACACAATGCCTGAAGAGGAAAGAAAAAGACTGTATTCCCTAGAACTGCAGTTACGGATGATTATGAGCCTCTATACGGGTTCTGGGAACTGAAACCATGTGTTCTTCTAGAGCATCCAATGCTCTTAACCACTCAGCTACCTCTCCAACTGGTGTGTCCTTTGTTAATATGCATTGCTGCAATTAATGTGGATACACGTTTGGGGTAACCACTGGAGTAGAGTTTAATTATATCATGTAATGCAGGTATGAACTTTTAATTTCCAAATGAAATAGAGAAGGCAGAGACAGGTGACTCCCTACTGTGCAAATGAAAAGTCTATAGAAGAAAAAGAAAATCTGTAGTTGAACTGGAGCTCTATTGTAGAGGAAAATTCAAGTAGTTAATATAAACTTGAATTGAAATATCCCAGAGATTCTATAGTTATACAAAGTATGAAAATTACAACATTCTTGATGCATTCGATTTCTAGTCCAAATGGAAACGTACATGAAGTTTTCTGATGAGGTTAGTGAGCAGCCTGGCAGGGATCCACAGGGACTGATGAGTAGGCATATGGTAAGTCTGTGTTATGACACATCTTCCTCTGTGCTTTCTTTACTAGATATCCATAGAAATTCCCCTACATCCTACTATATTAAAAATTTGCATGCAATGGTCAACACGGGTATGAATAGTTCTCAAGTTCCTGACACAAAAGAAATCATATCACCCAACTCATAAAAATAGGCATCCTTCCAGAGAAGAAGTAGGCTCTACAATTCATATTATTAGCAGAGAAGACATCTCAATCTTTTTTGGGTTTTCCTGGACAAAATTTCTAATGAGATAAAGGGTTCTATGTGTGGTAAATGAGAGAAGTCTGAGGAAATAGAGAACCCTTGATTCTCAAGATGATTTTTCTAGGTAAGCTGCTAATTTTTCTTTGTCTTTATCCAATATTTTAACTGAGTTCTTCCTTAGCTTAAGCAGATACAAAATGTAGCCCTGTGCGAAATTCAGTTAGAGGAGGTTTTAATAATCAGAGCTGTAAGCTACAACTATCCAAGCCAGAGCTTGGTATTGTGAATTTAGAAGAGGGAAGTTTCAGAAGGAAAATATTTCAAGTCAGTCCTGGATAAGTTTTGGTTCTTATAGCCTACCTACTGGGTTTGCTGAGGTATTTTCCTTTAGAGGAACATTCAAAGGAAAAAAATACATTTGGCAAAATAGTAACTGATCAAATGTAGACGGATATGGTTGAGATGAGGTAAGAACAGAGCACACAAATGAAGGGAAGAAACTCGCTCTTGATTTGATCGAGTTAAGGAAACAAGATGGAAAAGTAGAGACAAGAATGGTCAGATTCTCTGGAAACAAACATGGCCAGGTCTGGGCTGAAAGATATGTCTCTCACATACACTAATGGCAACAGCACAAAGGACTAAAGGACTAATTTCCCCAGAGAATTCTGAGCAGACACTGCAGTCAGTGGATATCTTGAACTATACCGAGCCAGAATTTTTCAGCTTACTACAAAACACAACCTCATTAAAGTACATAGACACAGGAAACTTTTCAGATGACAGAAGGGTCATGTTAACTAACAGCAGCCCTTTCTCCTCATTCCAGCTCTCATTGTTGATTTGGGTTTGGTGTTGGAAAGTCCATGGGTAAGGACTAGAAAAATAAACACACAGTCCACAATAATGAATAACAGTGGGGGAGAGCAGAATTTTGCATACATCACATCCTAGGAGAAGCAGTCACCATTGTAACATCTGCGTAACTTTACTCAATGTAGCTATTTATCAAATGTGGCAAGTGTGGTGTTTGAGCTCAGATCATCTTCAGCTTCTTGAGTTTTTCCTAGAGAGTAACTTGGATGAACATCAAATTAAGTGTCATTTCATTAATAACCACAGCAGCACTGCACTCTCCAGAGTAGTTACACTAAATGTATTTACATATAAAAGTGATTATTCTCAGTGTCTATGGAGGTATGAAAATGTGCATTGCAAACTCCAGCTATTAAGACAGACACTGCATTGTGCTAATATGCTACTGAGTGTTTGAGACCTCAGAAAGAAATGTGGACATATGGCTCAGTGTCAACAAATAAGTGCTACTGTTATTCCAGATTTGATAAAATCTTTAGTGCATATGGACTTCATTACTAAAGTGTGCTGTCTTGTAATTTAGACAAAGGAAAACACCACTCCTTCCCCCAACTTTCAACTCACTTCATTTAAGAGAAGGTAATGTGAAAAATGACATAAGTGATTAGGAAAGTAACTGGCACTTGCAGACAAGTGGCCTCTTTCTGTCAAGAAAGGAGTTCATTATTTGCTGCCATTCAAAGAATGACATGAAGCCAATAAGGTACTTTGTGCAATTTTTCAATCATTCCCTCCGAGTGTACAGTTTCTGTGTTTGATACTGTTTCAAGAGCTGTCAGGGTTTGTGCTAGGAAATTCATTACGTGTGAAAATATTTTTATTTTTCTAATACACACTTGCTCTTTTCCGATTCTCTAGCCTTTCTTTGGGAGTACTAAACTAATGAAGACACTCAGCACATGAACATTTCACATGGTTACATGAAAATGGATGTGTCATAGGGAAAATATTACTAGATTTGTACATATTTATAATGCCACTAGCAATGTTTGATATTGCCAGGTATGGTGGTGCACCCCTTTAATCCCAGTACTTGGAAGACAGAGACAGGCAGATTTGTGCAAGACTGAGGCAAAGCTGGTCTACATAATGTGTTTCAGGCCAGTGGGGGCTAAAGAAGGCCCTGTCTCAAACGACAACAAATATTTAAAATTGATTGGTTGGCAACTCATCTCTTAAAAATATTCTTTGACCTCTGCTGCCTCTAAAAGTTTCAGAGTTGTTTCATTTTCTTGAGTTTGTGATTATCTTTCTCAACTTTGCTTTTTTACCATAAGAAGAATAACATTTCAGGTATTATTTTATCTAGTGACTTAATCAAACTCGCTGAGCTTCTTCATCTTTGCAGTGGGAGAGAAATGACTTTTATCACAAAAAATTGAGGGTGTTGCTTATTTTTTTAAAGCTATCATACATGGAACCAACGTTCTCCAAATTTACCGCTTCATCCATAACCTCTGAAAATTATAGAGTCACTTTTAGAAGAGGAGGAGGAGAAGACCACTTCTGTGTGACTACTGTCACTGTTTATGCCATGTGGGTTGAAGCACCTTAATTATAATTAAATTTTATGGAACAAATAGGTATTATAAACAAGACGCTAACATTATTCATATCTGTAATGTTGACAGCCACTGCAAACATAGATGTAAAACAAGATATGCTAAAATATACTATAATATGATTTATACAATAGAAAATCTCACAAGAGAAAAATTCTTACATCATCAAATAAAATATTCTGTTTGATTATCGTTAGATATGCATACCTATAAGTCACACTGTGTGCATATTTATACATGTTAACTGAAATCATCTGTTCATTTCAAATTTACATTCTATAGAATTGCTAGGCACACAAAAGTGTTTACTGAAGAGCAAACGTGAGAAGGTTATGGGAAAACTGGTGACTTGAAAATTGGCAGCATAATAAAAAGATCGAGCACGACCTTAGATGAGTGGTTGGCAGCCTACAGAGGTCCTGTGTCCTTGACTGGCAATGGTTTCTGAATTCTTTCTATGCACATTTTATTTCTGATGCTCATATCTGTGTTTTATCATATTTATGCATGGAGATTATGATTTATGCTTGAATATCTATTGTGCATACTAATGATTGCAAATTATATTTTCCTTGTTTATTTTTACTTTATCTTAGTTACTTTCTATTGCTGTGATACAAATACTGACCAAAATGAAATTGGGGAGGATGGGGTTTATTTGACTTACATCTTCTGGATCACAGTTCATCACTGAGAGAGCCCAAAGTAGGAACTCAGGGCAGAAACCTGGAAGCAGGAGCTGAAGCACAGGCCATGGGGGAACGTTGCTTACTGGTTTGCTCTCCTGACCAATGCTCAACCTGCTTTCTTTTACAATAGGGAACAACCTGCCCAGGGGTGGCACCACCCACAGTGGATGGGGCCCTCCCACATCACTCAAAAATCAAGAAAATATCTCACAGTCACAGCCACAGGCCAGCACAATGGAGGAAATTCTTCAACTGAGGCTCTCTCTACCCATGTGTGTCAAGGTGATGACTAAAGTTATCCAGCATGTATTTTTTTTCCGTTTTTAATTGAATTTTTGCAAATTTCATACAATATAATTTGGTGATGTTTAGATCTGCTTCCCCCATCGAACCTCTGATATTTCCCCCCACCCAATTTAATGTATATGTACTAAGGCCTATAGAGTCTAATTTGTATTCTTGAATGTCATTCAGCATGGGTCTGTCTTCTGGAGCGTGGATAACCTACCAAGATTCACATCCTTGAAAGAGACTATCTCTCCTCCTTCCAGCAGTGACCAGCCCCCACAATTTTCTTAGGTTAAGTGGTTTCTTACCCATTTCCTCATGTCTATGCTAGGAATTTTTCTGGCTTGCAGGGATTTGTGCATGCTGTCACCACTGCTGTGAGTTCATATGAGTAAGTGTCCAGCTGTCTAGAAAGTTCTATTTTCTTGTGATCATCCACCACCACCTTGGGCTCTTATAATCTTTCTGCTCCTTCTTCCACAATGATTCCTGAGCCTTGGGAGGCAGAAGCTTGATACAGGTGTCCTATTTAGGAATAAGCACTCTCAGCCTCTTGTTCTCTGCACTCTGGCCGGTTGTGAGTTTCTGTGTCAATCATCATCTGCTGCATAACAATAAGTCATCAGGAGTCAGTTTAATATTATATCAACTTAGTGGAAAATTAGTATTAAGCTCTCTCCTATGCCCTGTGACCTGTTTAGCCTCAGGTTCCTCAGTCTGATATAAATGTCAGGTATGGGCTCCACCCTATGCAGCAAAGCTTAAATCCAATTAGAAAGTGGTTAATCACTCCCATAATATTTGTGTCACTATTGCACAGGTGGGCATATCATGCCAGGGTAGTTGTTGAAGTTAGTAGGATTCACAGCTGGGTAAGGTTGATGATTAATTTTCTCTTCAGATAGTTTGCATAGCATCTTCTAGCACTGTGAAGGCTAACCAGTATAGATAAGGCTTCAGAGTCAGCACCAGCTTGATTTGTCTTTGTTTGTTCTATAGTCCAGCAATGGTGTATTACCATGGAATTCTAATAGGTAACCAAAAGCAGGGATAATGGCCAGTATTGTTGGAGGGTCTGTGAGACCCATGGTCAATAGCTTCAAGAGAGGAAATCCATTTCTCATACTGAGGTTAAATTTTGTTAGCCTCCGGTGTCTAAAAAGGCAATGTCTCCTGTTATAAGGTGAGTCTCCTTTTAATCTTTTCAACATTATATATATGCATATAAAAGCTTCTCTAATGGTAGGTTTCTATATGATTTTTTAATGGCCTTTAGTGTTACTTATCCTTTCCCATAATCCCTTCTCTGCCCTGCCCTCACATTCTCCACCCCTAACCTTTCCTGGTCTAACGTTCCCCTTTTCCCCTTCATATTGCTGCATTCCAGCACCCCTCCCAGGAAGACTCCCCCTAGTACCCATGGCAATTTATTAGTTTCTTGACTCTTTGAATTTTCATATTGAAACATGCATATATTTAGCTTTCAAAGCTATTATTCACCTTTGAGAAAGAACATGTGACATTTGTCTTTCTGAGTAACCTCACTCAGGATGATTCTTTCTAGTTCCATCCATTACCTGCAAATTTCATAATTTCATCTTTTTGTAAGAGCTGAATAATATTCCATTGTGCGTATGTATCACACCTTCATTATCCATTCATCAGTTCCTGGACATCTAGGCTGTTTCCAATTTCGGGCTATTATGAAAAGGGCAGCAGTGAAGATGGATAAACTGGTATTTCTGTAGCAAAGTATAGAGTCTTGGGGATATATGCCCAAGAGTGGTACGGTTGGACCATATCGTAGATCAATTTCAAGCTTTTTGAGGAGTCCCTGCACTGATTTCCATAGTGGTTGCACCAGTTTGCATCCCACCTACAGTGGCTGTTTCCCTTTGTCCACATCCTCACCAGGAAGTTGTCACTGTTTTTGGATCTTTGCCATTCTTAATGGGATAAAACGAAATCTCAAAGTGGTTTTAATTTTCATTTCCCTGATGACTAAAGGCATGGAACATTTTAAAATTATCTTCCATCCATTTGTGTTTCATCTCCCTGCTCAACTCCTTGCCCCACTTTTAATTTGGTTGTTTGTTATTTTGATGTTTAGTATTTTTAGTTCATTATGTATTCTAGATACTAACCCTCTGTCAGAGGTGTATCTCATAAAGACTTTTTTTTACCATTCTGTAGGTTGCCTCTTCACTAGAATGAAGTTTTCCTTTGAAGTACAGCTTTTAGTTTCATGTGGTCCCATTTGTCAACTGTTGGGCCCAATGCTTGTGTTATAGGAGTCTTGTTCAGAAAGTCCTTTCCTGTGCCTATAAATTTCAATGTATTTTCTTCTTTCTCCTCTGTGTGATTCAAGGTATTGAGTTTAATGTTGAAGTCCTTGATCTTTAAAGAACCACTTTAAGCTTCATTTATTGTATATTTTGTCTTGTTTACAATTTCATTGATATGTTTACATCTGTTTAATTTTTTAATTTTTTTTGCTTTCACAGAAATATGCCTGCCTCCGCCTCCCCTCCCGAGTGCTGGGATTAAAGGTGTGTGCCACCACGCCCAGCCTAATTTATGGTATTTTAAACTCAGTGTAATTATTTTCTGACTTACTGGTTCTTAAATTTATTTTTATTTTATGTGTTTGTGTGTCTTGCCTGCATATTTGTAAGTATACCACATACATGCAATGCCTGTGGGGGCCAGAAGGGGGCATCACATCCCCCGGGACTAGAGTTTTAGATGGTTTTTAGTCTCCATGTGGGTGCTGGGAACCATATCTGGTCTTCTGCAAGAGCATCCAGTGATCTTAACTGCTGAGCCATCTTCCCAGCCCAATCCATGGGTTTTAATTGAACTTGTTTAGTCACCAGGTGCTTGGGGAATCTAACTGTCTTTCCTGCTCATTTTGATAAAATTATTTGCCTCATATCTGTTTTTAAATTTGTTCATTTGTTAAGCTATAGGGTTCAGAATAGTGTATATCTTATTGGACAGTCTATGTCAGCTACTAAAACCATGTATTCATTTATTGTATTGAATGTGGGTTTTATAAATACAAATTAGAGTAAACTAATTGATAGCACTATTTGAGTCAATTATATACTTATTGATTTTCTGCCTGCTTGATCTATTAATTGCTGAGAGGCCTTGACATTCGAACTGTACTGTAATAGTGGACTTGTCAATTTCTGTAGTGTTCTGTCAGTGTTTGTTTCATATCATATTGTGATGCTTTCTTTTTAGGCACAAATACATTTAGCATTATGTTTTTGTGGGCAATTAAACTACTTATCCTACACTGACCCTCATTTCCTTCATAGATTTTCTTGTTCTAAAAGCTATTGTGTCTAAAGTATTCCTGATTTCTCTTGATTAATTTTATTATGATAGATTATCTTCATCCCATTACTCTGAACTTCTTGGATTCTTTATATTTATATTGAATTAATTAAAATTTCCTTTTGATTTATTTTTATTCAATACGTATGAGAGTTTTGCCTGCATGTGCATAAGTGCATTCATATCATACAGTGGCCACGGAGCCCAGAAGAAGATGTAAGATCTCCTGGAACTAGAGTTAAATGCTGTTGTTAGCTGCTATGTGGGTGCTGGAAACCAAACAGCGGTCTTCTGCAAAAATAGCCAATGCTCTTCACCACTAAGCCATCTTTCAAGCCCCTCCACTGAGTTACATTCAGACATACTAAGTCTTATTTTATTAACCTACAATCTTTCCTTTTAAACTAGTATACTTAGGAAATTCACATTGAAAGTAATTAATGGCATAGCTGGATAAGTGTTTCTATATGTTCTTGATTTCACCTTTTTTCCCTTCCTTGGTTTTACTGCTTATATTGCTCTGTGATAGTCTCCCTATGTAGCCCCAGCTGTCTTCCAGCTGGCAATCCTTTTGCCTCAGTCTCCTTAATGCTAGAATTACAGGTGTATGTTAACCATGATTGTTTGCCTTCCCAGTGTGTAACTGAGTGTTCCATTTTCTTACATTTTATCCTTTGCTTTAGTATATCAAAGTTCTTTATTTTCATAGTGGCTTAACTAGATACTGCACTTTTTCCTCAGTAGAACTTAAAACTTTTAAGAGTATTTTTTATTTCTTCTTGATCCTGGTGGCATTCATGCTGTTTATTTTTCCCTGTTATAATCACCCAGTGTGCTACAAATGTTACTTTCAAATCATGGTTTAGACTTTGTAAGAATTTGTTGTATTATTTTTATTTACATGTATGTGCGTGTGTCTCTGTGTGTATGCCATTTGAATGAGGGTGCTTGTAAAGACCAGAAGAGAATATCAGATCAATTGGAGCTGGAGTTATAGGTAGTGGTGAGCCACTGATTGTGGGCATTGGGGATTGAGCTCAGTTCCACTGTAAGAGCAGCAAGTGTTCTTAACTGCTGAGCATCTCTTCAGGACTCTTTTAAGAACAAGAAAAGTACTGTATTTCTATGTCGCCCCTCATGCTCTCCATTTCTTTATACGGATGCACACAATAATTTCTGAGACAAATTTTTTATGTTTTCTCTTAGTACAATTTATTTGGATGAGAGAACTTCTCAGTAGCAATCACTGTGATTGACGAGGGTGAACAGCTCAGACTGATATTATACATTTCATTTATCAAGCAGACGTTGGACAGGACCATGAGGCCTGGCAAAGAATTTGTACTGAAGATGAAACTGGATATGCTATCCATGATTCACTGTCATGTAAATGTTGATGAAGTCTTCTCAGCTTACATAATAAAAATGAAGAGGGTTTTATCTAGAACTCTAAACATGATTGATTGTTTGGGGGTGAGATTCACACTCGTCTGACCAAAATTTTGACAAACAGCACTCAGTCAGGTAGGCCAGCCCCACAGGAAGGTGACATCTTGGAAGCTGAGGAACTGTTGCCAGAAGGTAGCAATAAACAGAAGTACTAAATGATAAGTACTAAGTGAACTAAGGCCTGAAAAGAAGAAATTAAATTTAGCTATGAGCAGATCATCTTATATATTGTTGGATTGTTGTCTCATGAAAACACTTACCACGTACAAGTACATGATGGAAAAAATGTTTGCAGAACAGTGGAGAGGTATCTGAAGGGGCAAAGAGAGAATGTGGGAGAAATGGGCACTTGACATGTGATGAAAGAAGCTATCAGATGTGCTGTGTTGAAGGTACACACACACACACACACACACACACACACACACAAGAAATGAACAGTAAAATCCTTCAGGAGATAGCAGTGCAGCAGCAAAATAATTTCCCTTAAACACAAATAATTCTTTCTTTCAAATCAGAGCATAAAGGAAAGAGTGAACAAAAATGTAGCCACATCTTTTTCTGTTGATGCTATGCAATTTGGAAAGTCTCATTTGATTGTTTTCGTTTTTGCTGTAGGGAACAACGTCTCTGCCAAGGAGGAAGTGAATGGGAAGCCGGAGGTGATGGATGAAGGGTGAGCTTGAGGTAGCTGCCCATGACAAAGAAAGGAGAAGCCTTTTTACAGCATTTGACAGCTTCTGTCAGCCTAGCAAACGAGCTCTCACATTCTGTCCTCTTTAAATCTCAACTTTAATCCCCTTTGGCAGCTGGATTCTTAAGGACATTGTCATGAGTCAGAATTCTGGGGTAGCGCCTAATGATTCCTACCTCCTGATGTTCAGACCCTGTGTAATCCTCTCATGTAAAAGGGAGCTGGACATGGTGACTTGCTTCTAAAAAACATAAAAAAGTAAAGTAGCCACAATGTTACTTCAGAGATTAGCCTTTCAAAGAACATGACATCCACCTGGTTTGCTTACATGGTAAAATCAACTGTCATGTTTTTATCTGCTCTCATGGATCTTCACAGGAAGGAGTAAGGAGAGAGGACTTTGCTAGTAGCTGGTGGGGAAGTGAGTCCTTCAGTCCATCTGCTTGACAGGAATTGAATTTTGGTGAGCAAGTGGATATGTAGATTCTGCCCCACTCCCAGTTAGATCTGAGACGACAGCTCCAGTCAACAATTTCATTGTGACCATTTGAAAGAAGAGACAAGAGCAGAGGACCCAGGTAAGCTGTGCTTCTGTTTCAAATTCAGTGTGACATAATGACTATTGCCCCTAAGCCACTAAGCTTAGAGGTGATGTGTCAGATAGCTATAGATAATCAATACAGTTACCCTGTCCTCTCTTACGAACTGATCTTTGATCACTGTCTAATAAAAAGTAGAATATATGTTTATGGTGATTTTAGGAGGCAGTTTCTGAATAGGAAGAGCCTGGGCTAAATGTAGATGCACTGATTAACACAGTCTTATTTAGTAGTAAGGGCTATATTGATGGTGATTGGACAGGTAGCCTTGTGTATGTAGGGCAAGACCTAAAACTAAACTGTTTTCTCTGCCTGGAACTTAGGATGATCAATCTGCAATCTTATTCTCTGATCTCAAGTTAGATTTGGGCTGCAAAGCTAGTCTAGATCACTCTTTGTCATCAATAAAATAAAAATTCTCAAGTTCTTAAGGCAAATCTGAACCTTGGCCTCTTATTCTCAATTAAGGACTGCAAAGTGTCTTTTAAAAACCAAACCATATCCTAATGGAAAGAAAGGATTAAGAAATACACCTGGAGAAACGATTTTTATACATAAAGCCCAGAATCCAGAAAGTTTCCCCTTTGTATAGGCAAAGGCTCAGCAGCAGATATTCCAGTTTCCTATAGAAGAAATTTTCTCTTTGCTCCAACCTGGAGGTAGGCCTCTCCAAGGGGAAGGTGCAGGGAACTGAAAGAGAATTCAGTATCACCCATTTTCATGCTTATTTTATTTCTATTAAGGTTAAGAGTCAGAAGGCTGAATTAAAAAGGTGGCAGTGATCACAAATAAGATGTCTCCATGGCTGTAAAGATCATCTGTTGGCTTCCGTCATTGCCCTGATCCACTGGACAAAGTAGAAGTTAAGGGCATTTTTGTTTTCATAGAAGAAAGTGCTTGAAGGGAAATTAATCCTTCACTTTAAAATAATGTATTAATTTTGTAGGGAATTTCATATATTTCTGTTATATTACCCTCTCACCCAAATCTGACTAGCTCTGTATACTTGGAAAAAGATATTGGATCAGCTACTTTGTCGCGCATTTCTTCTGTTTGTTGAGTTTCCATGTCTTCATTCCTTGTTTTAAAGCAGAAAGTTAAGGTGAACACCATATACATCTGAATTAATATAAAAGAGGGTTAAACGTATAACTAAATCAATCTGAATCAGCAGCAAATGTAAGTGTATAAGTGCAAAACACGAAACACCATTACCTAGAGTGAAATACCTGTGTGTATGTATTGATAAGTCCAGCTCTCTAGGCGATTGGTGAGGTCTAAGCACTAAATAATGAGCTTGTTGTTTCTCTTGATTTTAGTTGATATAAGTCATTCTCTTATTCTATCTTCAAAAATTCTGTCTTCAAGCTTTTCAATGCTACTCAAAGTTGGGATTTTACACAGGTTTTGGCAATGCAATTTTGTCTTCTCTGCTTGTATTTCTAAATATCATAATTTTTTTGCCAGTATAAAGTGAAGCCAATATTGTAGGAGAGGTTCATGTAGCCCTGTCTACAGGAGGCATTAAGCTTAGCGTTTTCAGAATTATATTTCTTCACACCTCCTACAAACATTGGGTCATAGGCTAACACATGTCTCTCTAATATAAACAATTTTCTCTGAACTAACTTGTGCCTTCTGTAAAAGAAAATCTAGATCTGATGTAATTAATTGGATACAAACCATATGGGGGGGGGATTTGGAACAACCTACCTGTCAGTTGTAATTGTAAAAGTAATCGATTTGGAGATCTTCTTCAGGTCGAGTTAAAATTACATAGCAAAACCATCATGAATTCAAGACATCTCTGACTCCAGATGGCATGACAAACTTACTAGTCTTTTTATATCTAAGAAAGAATTAATATAATAGCACAAAAAAAGTTTTAAAAAAGAATAAATTCATACCAATGAAGACAATATCATTCTGAAAGATTATTAGTACATGACAGATTTCTGCAAAATTTTGGAAAAAAAAATCTAATGGGAGTGTTTTAACAAATAGAGATGAGGGAGTTGGCCTGAATACCTAGAGGGTCATGCACAGAAGGGAGTTGGATAATCTCTTCTATTAGAAAAAGATTCTTCATTAAGGAGATTAATTAATCAGGACAACTGCAGGTACAATTAGGCAATACAACATTGTCCTTTACAGAATTAATACTAGAGAACAACACAGTCAAGTTACAAAACAAAAACAAAAACCAGATCTAAAACATTCATAATGTTTTATGTTTATGATTTTGTGTTGGGATACATTTATAACTATCCTAGGCCAGAGCAGCTGCACAAGACACAAGGAAAATATGCTTGCTATGTCTACAGAGTGATGTAGTTTTATACTGATATTTGGGCAGGCCCAACTTAATGATCATGCTTGCTAGGTCTACAAAGTGATATAGCTTTATACTGACATTTGGGCAGGCCCAACTTGATGATCTTCTCCTACTACTTAAAACAAATTGTACAAATGCCATCAAACTATTTCCATGTATTCAAAGTAATCAGCCTTTCTACCCTTTCAATTTTAACGATATTTTATTGGGGCTGGAGCAATGAACATGTCTTGTGCATGCTGTTACAAACACTGTGGGTTCTTATGTGCAATTTCACTGTAGTGTCCAGTCAATAAGGTTTCTTTGTATTCATCTACCATCTCTGGCTCTTACAATCTTTCCCAATATTTCCTCCCCATCTTCCAAATAATTCCTGAGCCTTGGGAAAAGAGGGTGTGATTTAGGTGTCCTGTTTAGAGCTGAGCATTCTGCAACAGTTCCTTATTCTTTGCACGCTGAGTAGTTGTATTTCTATGCTAATTATCATTTGCCACAAGAAGAAGCATCTCTGGAAGGATCTGAGAGATGTACTAATCAATGGGTATAACAATAAGTCATTAGATAGTTAAATCTCTCTCTCTTCAGCAGACTAAATAGTACTAGGATTTTCCCTATGGCTTATGACCTGCCTACCAACAGGTTCTTGGCCCTGGTAACAGTTCCAGTTATGGGCTTCATCTTATGAATCCAGCCTTAAATCCAATCAAAATTCTGTTGGTTACTGCCATAACACTGATACCAATATTGCAAAAGAGTGATATAAAGGGGGAAAGGGGAATGATGTGATAGGAATGGTAAAATGGGGTGGGAAATGGAAAGGTGGGCAGAGGAGGGAGTAAAGGCAGGGAGAGCTGACACCAAAGGCCTTTTGAAAAAGTCTTAGAAACCTATTCCTATAGAAGACTCTTAAAATATATACTTACACAATATAAAAAGTGCTTAAATATAATTACTCTCTAACCACATGGGTTCAATGTCCCTACCAAACATAAGTAGCAAATGAAAAGCCCAATGCTGGGGATGAACTCCTTCTTTTGGAATTGTTGACCAGGAAAGTTCAGTAAACCCTCAAACAATACTGGCTATTACCATTGCTCTTAGTTACCCTCCAGAGCTTGATGGTAAGACTCTATTGCTGAAGACATGTACTTACACGAGTCATAGAGGAAGCATGGAGAAATGAAGCTGGTCCTGACACTGAAGCTTCATCCCTACCGGCTACTTTCATAGTACTAGCAGGCCATATGCATACTACTGGAAGAGAAAAGTTATCATCAATCTTACCGAGTTTGAACCCTGCAAGCTGCAATAATGACTGGCCTGACAAGATATTTACATCAGTTTTTAACTTTAAAAAGATTAGAATGAAGAGAACTAGGTGTTTAAGAAATATCGTCAACATGAAAACAAGGTCCCAAGTAAAGTCACATACCTGAAACTAGAGGTAACAATGAAAATTAAGAGGAAAGATCAAGAAAAACTTCCCTTTAAATGTCTTCAAACTCAAGATAGTCTGTTACCCTAAAACATGTATAGAAGTCTGAACAAAAGGAATATTAAGAAAAAGTAAAGATAATATGGAAATTGAAACAATAATTAGTGAATACTTTGGCAAAGGAAAAGAAAATAAAACATGTTGAACATATATTAAATACAAAATATATCAATTTTTTAAATTTATTTTTATTTTATGTGTATGAGTGTTATACCTGCATGAATGCAAGTGCACCCATGTTGTGCAATGCCTGTGGAGGACAGAAGATGTCAGATTTCCTGGAACTGGAGTTAAAGATGGTTGTTAGCTGCCATGTGGAAGTTGGGATTTGAACCTTGGTCTTCTGCAAGAGCAGCCCATGCTCTTAATTGCTGACCCATCTCTCCAGCTCCAAAAATATATTTTTTAAAGGAGTAAAATTCATTCTGTCAGAAGCAGAGAGACAAATCACAGTCAATCTGGCTTGGTGGTTTGTGATATCCATATCTATCAGTCTATCATCTATCATCTATCTATCTATCTATCTATCTATCTATCTATCTGCCTACCTATCTATCATCTATCAATCATCTATCTAGCTATCATCAATCTATCAATCATCTATAATCTATCTATCATTTTTATATATAAATTAATCATCCAAATAATTCCAAAGTATAGACAAGGTTAATGACTACAGTTATTAATAAAAACAAAAATATTATAATTTGAAGGAAGTGAGCATGAATAAGAAAACATATTTTGATTTTAATATTTAGAATTGAAAAGGTTCTGGTACCAAAAACAGAAACTTTATTAATTTTTCTGTGTAATATTCTATATTTATATAAAGAAGATAATTTTTATGATTTTTAGAATGAATTTTTGTAGTATAGTTATAAGAATTCTCTGTTAGCTGAATTGCTTTCTATTTATCATTTTACAGAAGTTTACACATTGTAAAAATTTCTAAGAGCCTCTTAGTAAAGCAGTTCATATTATATTATCATTATTAAATATTTACAGTGACCCACAATAAATGATAAAAGAGAGGGAGAATAATGCAGAAACATATGCAGTTGTGTGTATATGTGGCACAGGTTCACAGAAAACACAAGAGTGAAGTGAGAGGACAATATTTATTGTGGATCGCCATAAACATGTAACATTATCCTCTCACTTCACTCTGTGTTTTCTGTGAACCTGTGCCACATACACACCACAACTGCATATGTTTCTGCGTTATTCTCACTCTGGTTTTTCCTCAACCCATAATACTAATCAATAGCTAGTTTTATTTATACAGCTACTTTAATCTCTTATTCCCATTTATTTCTAAAAATATGATGAGAAAGGTCAAAAATCACCCACTGCTTATATCAAGGGTGAATAATTTTGAAGGCACTACATGCCTACAAACCATTAAATGGCTTTAAACTGTATGTACAAGGGCACAGATTATGTTTTATGTGTCTGAGTTTTCCATTCTTAATCAGAATGGTATCTCAACTGAATACTTCCACAGCAGAAGTAGAATAAGACCTTGCAGTTCAAGTTCTCAGTTTTTTTATACGGAGTCAGCCATAGTTTGCATTGCCAAACTTGCAATAATTTGGCAGAATTTCACAATATATTAATCTGGTTTCATTAGTGACTCTGAAAATGTGCAGGGGTATGACCAATCTTTGTAATAAGAGGATAGGTCTGTTCCAAGGGAGCAGTTTAGTTGATTTAGCTGATAAAAGATTTTATAAATCTTTACATGAAAAATGTTCGTTAAGTCCTTATAATTTTCAAAGCCCCAGCAAAAGCAGCACAAAACGTAACTCTCATAGTGTGATATGCAGGATACGGCAACTAGCCTCACGCTGTTCATCTGAGCTTCAGTCACACCACCACTTCTTACCAAGGTAAATGTGGAACAGAGAATAGGTAAGAGAGTAGAACATGGCTCACCCAATCTACATGTAAATAAGTGATAGTAAAATTGTTATAAGAATAATATTCATTATGTTTTCATCTTGTGCCAAAATTTTACTTATTAACATGGGAATACACAGAATTAAAAGCTTGATTACAGTGAGAATTTAAGAAATTCAGATTTATAAAGCCAGTTAAAAAGAGAAATTTGGAATAAATGTTTAGTTTTATACAGAACACCATAATATCCTGCAAAAAAATAAAATTCAAGGTTTTTGTGATTTTCTTCTCTGTCAAGCAGTATAAAACTTTTTTTGCACACAGAAAAGGGAATAAGGATGAACAATGTGAAAAGGCTCTCAGAAACAGAAATGAAGACAGGAAAATTAAGTCTTCAGTGTTCCATTGTGAAGCTCTGATCAGTAGACTTGCCTTTGAGTAACAGATAATTTCCAAGAAGAAGACAAAGCAAATGAATCTGGTAGTGAATGGGAAAGGGTCAGATCCTCTAGTCACACTGGATTGCAAATCTTGGAGAAAATAATCCTAGGAAATGTGAAGGTATTTTTTAAAGGCCACACAATTTAGAGTCTTCAGAGGGGAAATAGAAACCCGTCTGTGTGGCCTCTAAATGTTTGTTTTTGTCAATCACAGAACTTCCAAAAGATATATTAACAGAAAACTTCCAAACAAATCTGTTCAACATATTTCATTAAAAAAAATTGAGAGCCATATCCATAATTTGTGAAACATTAATTTCCTAAAACCAAAACAAACCAAAAACTCCAATCCCAAATAATTTCTTACTAATACCTGTAATTTGCAAAAAATTACACAACACATGTCCTAATCTATGTAGCTAGGATCAAAATTACCTTTTGTGAAATAGTGAGAAAACCCTCAGGAATAGAAGAAAATGTTCTAGTGTAATATTTAAAAG
>NW_008360322.1:7744257-7752034 GCF_000622305.1 Nannospalax galili | reverse complement strand
TATTATTATTATTATTATTATTATTATTATTATTATTATTATTATTTATATAGTATATGTGTATTGTGTGAGTGTGTACGTGTGTTTGTGTGTACATGCCATGGTGCACAAGTAGAGGTCAGAGAACAACATTATGGAATCAATTCTCTCCTCCACCAGAGGAACCTGAGATTTAACTCAGGTCATCAGGCCTGTGTGGCAAGTGCTTTCACTAACTGTATCATCTTCCTAGTTCAGATGTACTTATTTTATTTGTTTATTTGTTTTTCACAGGATTGCTCTAGTCTGGCACTATGTGCACCAGGCTGGATTTGACCTCACCTGCCTCTGTGGGCTATAACTAAAAGCATGTGGCACCAATCCTGGCATCATATATTTTTATTTTAAAGGAAAGAAAATTATTCTGAGAAATAGAGGTAATACAACATATATATCTTTGGACATATTTAAGTCATCTCACTTTAGAAACTATTGGGATGATTTCTATATTCTTGCACTTGCCTCAGTCTTTGAGGAATATACAAGAACATCTGAAAGCAGTCTTCTCAGAAGACTTAGAGTGTTGAATATATAGCACTTCTCAGATCTTTTGTCTACTTACATGCAGTTGCATATTATGCTGATACTAGTAAGAATAAGCCTCTTAGGGGACCAGAACATCCTCTATCCAAGGCATTTAGAGAAATGGGAACTTCTACTATGGTGAGTTTATTGAAGGAAATTTTACTTAGTCTTGTGTTGTTGAACTCAGTTATTGTGGGATCTGAGAGGCCCAGGTTCAGAGCTGAGGCTTTTATGTTGAAGTTACACCATCTGATTCTTGGTGTCTTCTATTAACACTCACAAGTCTAAGTGATTGGCAAATTAACAATATTCTATTTTCTGCTGTCCTACAATTGCTACACAATACTTTCTGTTGCCAGGATTATTCTATTTATAAAAGTATTTTTCAATCACTATAGAAATTCAATAAATAAAATATGAAAGCAGAGTACCAAGAGAAAAACTATTGCCAGTTCACATATTAATGAGTTATGAGCTCTAATAATCATAAATTTGTATTTGAAATTAAAATATTAGTCTTGTTTTTCATTAGCATATATTCATTGTATGTAGTTTTGGATTTAAAATAAGAAATTTCTCTATAGTTTGTCATGTACTTCTTTAACCATATCTGCCCCCTCTTATTACCTCCTGTTTTAACCCATATATACATAGAAATATATATGGGTTTATGAATGTATGTAGTCCCCCTATATATACATATACATGGTTTTATGAATGTATCAAGAATTCTAGGACTCAAAACTGAGAGAAAATTTATGCTATCTTTCTGTGTATAATTTATTCCAGTTGCATCTATTTTTCCAACAAAGGGCATCATTTCAGTCTTCATTAAGGATGAATAAAACTTCGTTATATGTACATATCACATTTTCTTTATCCTTTCATCTGTTGATGGACAGAAGGCTGGCTCCATAACTTGACTACTATGAACACTGTTACAATAAATATGGATGCCTTAGCATCTCTGTGGTATGTTTTCTTAGAGTACTTCAGGTATACACTCAAAAGGGATATAGCTTGATTACTTGGTATTTCTATTTTTAGTCTTTTGAACAATTTCCTTACTGATTTTTTAAAATATTCTTAAAATATTTTAGTATTTTTATTTTATGTGTATGCATGTGTTGCCTGCATGTAGGTAAGTGCACCCATGTTGTGCAACATCCGCGGAAGACAGAAGAGGCTGTTGGATCCACTGGGACGGGAGTTACATTACTGATTTTTTAAAATATTCTTAAAATATTTTAGTATTTTTATTTTATGTATATGCATGTGTTGCCTACATGTAGGTAAGTGCACCCATGTTGTGCAACGTCCGCGGAAGACAGAAGAGGCTGTTGGATCCACTGGGACCGGAGTTACGTGTCCTATCAGATATTTCCCTTCCCTCTTCATAATGTCTAAGATTCAAAGATTATATTGATGTACAGCATTTAGAAAAAACAGGACTATCCTCTACTTACACCCATACAAGACGGTGCAATTAAATGCTGTGTTGCCATTTTCCATGAACCTGATTACCAGAGGAAAATAGTGTGGAGTTCAGCTAAGTGTTTTTTTTTTCTTTTTCTTTTTAAAAATTTAAAATTTTATTTATTTAAAAATGTTGTGTGTATGAGTGTATTGCCTGCATATATGTAAGCACATCCATGTTGTGCAATGTCCGTGAACATCAGAAGAGGGCATTGTGGAGACTTACAGATGGTTGTTAGCCTCTATGTGGGTGCTAGGTATCAAACCCAGGTCCTCTGCAAAAGCAGCCAGTGCTCTTAACCACTGAGCCAAAACTCCAGTCTCGAGATAAGATAAAATATTAATATAGTTTGAATTTGCATTTTCATTATGGTTAAGGAAGTTGAACATTTTTGTGTGAATATTTAGCAGCAATTTGCACATTATCTTTTGGGAACCGTCTGTTCATCACATTAGCCCATTAGTTTATTGGAGTCTTTTCCTTGTATTCAGTTTTTTCAGGTATGTGTGTATTCTCGATATTAATCCTCTCTCAGAACTAAAGCTAGGAAGAATTTGTTTTAGATTCCACAGGCTGTCTCTCCACTCCATTGTTCCACTTTTGTGTATGATTTATTTTTTTATTTCTTTGAGAACATCACATGTGAAGTGTATTTACAACATTCTAGCTCTCCTCTCCCCCTCCAACTCCTTCTGTGCCCCTCCTCCACTATTTTTCAATATTTTATCCTTTTCTTCTTTAATTATTATAATATTATATAATAAAGAATATTTATACAAATATAGTGTTGGTCATAGGTACACGTGTTTACTGCTGATCACTTGCCATTGAATAACCTATTAGGGAGTTGGTCTCTGGAGAAAACAGTTTCTCCTTCTCTCAGTAGCCACTGATTGTCACCAGCTTCTCAGAGAGGGGTGAGATATTGTGAATTTTCTTCTATCTATATTAGCATACCAATTGTAGGTCTTATTGGGGCAACTATATTGTTGAAATTTCAGGGATACAGCTTCCCTGTCATTTCTAGATGATACTATCAGCAGGTATTCTAGTTCTCCAGCTCTTACAATTTTTCCACCCCATTTTCTGTTTCATTCATTGATTTGAGGCTGTATGTTTATTATGAGAGTTTGCTTGTAGGGAAGGAAGATGGTGCTTGAAAGTCAGAATCATCAATGTTATCAATGTAATTGGTCATACTTTTTTCTCTCTTGATAGTTGATTAAGGAACAGTGGGTTAACTACTGGCTCATTTCCCCTGATTCTTCCTGTTGTTATGAAATGGTGATACTTCCAATGTGATAAAACTTTTTCATTAATACCATACAGAGGATATTAAAATGTTTTTACTTTGTGTACTTTAAGATAGTAACTAGACCAGTCCATGGTTACTATAAAAAGGATCTGTGGAGGCTGGAGAGATGGCTCAGCATTTAAGAACACTGGTTGCTCTTGCAGAAGACCCGGTTTGAATCCCAGCACACATGTTGCAGCTAACAACTGTCCGTAACTCCAGTCCCAGGGATCTCACAGCCACTTCTGACCTTTGTGGGCATTGCACAACACGGGTACATTTACCTACATGCAGGCAATGCACACATACACATAAAATAGAAATAATAAATAAAATTTTTATGAAAAGGATCTGTGGATTATATATTTCATGGTTTTTTAAAACATTTTGAAATAATTTAATCAGCATTTTCAGAACCCTGCTTCCAGATCAGCAGGAAGCAGGCTTGGTGACAGCCCCCTTTCATACTGAAAAGATTCTTTGAAAATATTTTATTGAGGTTTTTAAATTTTGTGCAACATTTCCCACTCAAATCCAGACCTCCTCCTATCCCCACACCAAACCCTATGCACACTTCCATACATGTTGAGTCTTATTGATGAAAATGTTTACATCCAAATGTCTTTCAGTGTAAATGTGCCCACTGGAGTCTAGTCAGCCCATCCATTGGTTGTTTGTAACTCATACTTTCCCTCACCCAGTAGCGATCAGTCTCAAGTAGCTCTCAGTCTAGTGCTGTCCTTCCACCTATTTCTCACCTCCCCTTTGGGACCATGTTTAACTGAGCTGACATGGGTCCTGTGCTTGATGCTACTGCTGCCACAGGCTAACATGAGCAAGTCTCCAGTGCCCTGGAAGCCTCCACCTCCCAGTGTTCGTGAATCAGCCCTGGCTCTTACAATCTTTCCATCTCTTCTTCCTCAATACTCCCTGAGCTGTGGGTAGGTGAGGTTCCATATAGGAGCCTATACTCCACGGTCTCTTGTTCCCCAAAACTTGGCCAGTTGTGGCCTTCTGTGTGCATTGCACTCTGATATACAAGGAAGCCTCACTGGTGACAGTTGAGGGGTGCAGTAGCCCTCTCTCTACCTCTTATTCCGCTATGTTCCATTAGCCTCAGTTGTAAAGATTCGACTACAGATGTGTCACCTAGTACTGGGCATCTCCCACGAGTATGTTCTCTGTGCCTGACCAAGTTTACAACTCTGCAGTACCCTCCATCTGTTGCAAAGGAAGCTCCTTTGATAAGCGCTATACCACATGCTTGTCACTCTAAGGGAAGGTCTCTTCTGTCTGGCACTGCATTCCCTGACAAGTAGCTCCCAGGTATATACATATGAATTAACATTCACACATTCTATGTGCATTTCTCATAGAGTTTCTGCAGAAAATTGAAAAGATTCTTATGATTGTCATGCCAATGAGAAATATTAGAGAGACATACTCAAAGCACAAATTACATAGTATTTATTCATCTCTTAAATGAAGAGGTGGCAAGAGGGCAGAGTTTCTCTGTGGTTTTTGGAGTTCTTCAGCTGGAGAGGTACGTCAGCTCTATGGAAGTACCTTAACCTCAGGAACTTGATTGATCAAGATGAGCAAAACCAGGCTAGAGATATGGCTCAATGGTTAAAAGCACTGATTGCTCTTGCAGAGAACCTGGGTTCAGTTCCCAGCACTGACGTGGTGTACAAGGACCAACTATAATTCCATTTCCAGGAGATTTGACACCTTCTTCTGACCTCTGAGGGCATTGCATGACATGGATCTACTTATATACAAGCAGGCAATACGTTCATATCATAATAATAATAAA
This sequence comes from Nannospalax galili, assembly GCF_000622305.1. Lineage (NCBI taxonomy): Eukaryota > Metazoa > Chordata > Mammalia > Rodentia > Spalacidae > Nannospalax > Nannospalax galili. The sequence goes on along the minus strand of NW_008360322.1, from coordinate 7,746,883 downwards.
AAAAGATGAGAAAAGCAGGAGGAAGTAAGTTGGGCAAGACCGTCTAACGCTGCAGCACTGTGCAGATTTGAAGTTGAGAAGCAAGCCTGGAGACAGCAGCAATCTGGGAGTGAACGATTCTCTGCAACTGAGCAAACAATGTCTTTCTGAGCTGCTGTCCTTTGCAAATACAATTCACGCTTTTCCATGGTAGAGGATTTTCCCAGCCCTTAAGCCACTAATGTCAAAGAAGCATTCCAAGTTGTCTGATACTTCATAAAACATATTCTTAAAAGATTTTGAAAGCTTTTTTTCTTCACCACAGGAGTAGACATGCCTCTTTATTATCTCCTACATTTGTAGCACATTGCAGATTTGGCGGAGTGCAGTGAGAGAAGCGCAAAGAGCATTATAAGTCAGAGTCCATCCAGGGTGTAGTTTATTGATATTATGCTGAGACTTTCAAAACAGATTCAAAACAACCCAAAGGTTTCTTTTCCTTTTATTAAAATGATGGTCTAGATGTGTCTTGACAAGTGTTCAGCAATTGAGAAATAAAGAAAAATCTGCATATTTCTATTTCTAAAGAGATGTTGACTCACCTATATGCTGTTCACATACATATGTGACCAAATAATCTTTGAAGAACTTAATTTTCACAATTCCTCTGTAAGCTCCTTTTATCTTTTTATAACAAATTACAACAGACTTGGGGCTCGAGCCAGCACAGATACATTACCTCTCAGTTTCTAAGGGTCAGGAGTTTGTGCCAGGTTAGACGGGTCTTTGCTCAAGTTCTCAAGTTGTCAGTTAGCACTAGGAGACATCTGGACTTCTGGAACTTGCAGTCTCTCAGCAGTTCACACTGTTGTTGGCAGATTCATTTCCTCACAGCTGCTGAATTCATGGAGGCTGTGTCTCTAAGGCCAATAAGAGGCTTCACTTCATTTTCTCTTAAACGGTTCACCTGATCAGGTCAGCCCTACCTGGAACTCTCTCTCTCTCTCTCTCTCTCTCTCTCTCTCTCTCTCTCTCTCTTAATTAGCTACCAACTCATTAGTGACCTAGTCATGGAAATAATATCCTGTCATATTTACAATCCCTGCTCACACTCACAAGCAAGATGTTACATAAGAGATGTAGGACAGAGGATGGAAGATGCTATAGATGACACATCATAATATTGGATATATATTTTAAAGAAAGTGATTTCACTACAACTGACTATATTCGTAAATAAGAGTGAGTTATTTCAAATTTTATACTTTTTCACTTTAATTTATTCACTGTCCTGACTATTTTTACCTAAAGCAATGAGCTGAAAACATGATCAGTGCAACTTCAGTTTGAGCTGATTTGCCTCATTGAGGCATTTTCATTATCTGTCTATAAACCACAGACAATCTTCAAAGCGTTTTCTTTGCAGGCTGGTTTCACTACAGAGTGATGAGCAGCCCACTAGCAAGCTCTGGTCTAGAGTTAGTAGATACTGACTAATCCACACTTTCTTTGAGTGAGTCAGTACATAATCTATGCTTCTCTCTGTGTACCTGCTAATGGATGATCTGTGAACCACAGCATGAACCCAACAAAAATCAGAATAGAATGGCTTTTCTTCATGCATAGAGTATTGCCACATCTCTCTACAGAAGTCATCTGGAGAGTCTTCACTTTTTCAGTCTCCTCTGTGACTACTGGTGGTAGAGCAATATGGCAACAGGGCTTAGAAGTCTTTTTATCTGTGTTCATAATTCAATCAAGATACACCATCAAAAGGGAGAAAAGCACTTTGTACATGTTAAGCACTTTCTTTCTTCTTCTGTGTATCGTGGGAAAATTTCATCTTTTTGTCCTTTTTCTACACTATTCTTCACTTGACCAATTTCTTTATGTGGCCAGTACTTTGTAATTTGATGAATGAAACTTACTTTAAACTGATTCTCAGTTTGCTTGTTTGCTGGCTGCTGTTGAGAAGCATTTTGTATGGTTGCAGGCTTACTGGGCTGCACAGTGCTTCTGCAGCTCAACATCAGCATAATCAAATCCATTTCTTGGCTGCAGTGTCAACTTGGAAAGATGAGATCAGGCAGAAGTCCAGGAGCTACAGTCAGTGCACCTGCAGACTGGCTGCTTTGCTGGGATGTCAAGAGGAATGATGGAATTAAGAAGTGCTATAGTCAGCTCACATAATGAAGATAAAAATTATAATTAGCCTGATGGTAATTTGAATTAGTCAACTAAATCTTTGTTGTGCTGAGATGTTCTAGCAATACATTTTGAGTAGTTTAATCTATTGGGGTTTTGTCATTTTAAGAAATGAAAGGAAGTGGCAATTTTATCAAATGAAAATAAATTGACATAATTTTACACATAGAGATTTCAACATGTGTAGAACCTGAGCATTAGCATGACCCTAAATACAATTTAGTACCAAGATGCACTCTGCAGCCACTTGGGGACAGGCTGTTAGAGCTTCCCTGTAGCAAGGCGATCTGATATACTCATATGGATGTCATGGACCACTAGCATGATGCAAATGACCCTTTCAATTTTGATAAACTGTGACCTTTTTCTTAAATACGATTATAAACTTTTAAGCAACAGCTTAACTTTCTATTTAAATGATTCATAAAGCACACACTTAAAT
>NW_008360322.1:7742124-7744036 GCF_000622305.1 Nannospalax galili | reverse complement strand
ATTTTTTATTTATTTTTATTTTATGTGCATGAGTGTTTTGCCTGCATGTATGTGAGTGTGTGCAATGCTAGTGGAGACCAGAAGAGAGCGTCAGATACCCTGGAACAGGAGTTATGGATGGTTGTTAGCTGCTATGGGGGGAAACGAACTCGGGTCTCTGCAAGAGCAGCCATTGCTCTTAAACACTGAGCTATCTCTCCAGTCCCAGAGAATACACTTGTGTATTACCTAAGCATAAAGTGTTAATGGAGCTGATGAGGGACACATGTTTTGGTACACTGTCAAGTTAAATTTAAATTACTCCCACAGCAATTAGCAAAATCTTAAAATATTTCAGGAAATTCTCAGAACTTTAGGATTTTAATGAGAATTCAAATCCATAAGGGTAAAGCAGTTCAGACAATGAATCTGAATCTTTGTTAGGAAATAATTCAGACAGCTTTCTGAATTTATGAAAAATAAGCCTGGCACATTAAAAATAACATTTTATTACTTTATATTAATTGCATTAATTGGTTATCATGGTATTTTTACAGATGTATATGCTGTACTTTTTTCAAATACATTTTATTCCTCCCTTATCATCACCTTCTGCTGGAAAAACACTGGATAGCTCCTGAAATAATATGGATAATGCTCTAATAGGAGGATAAACAGAGAAGCATGGGTTCAAACGGCTGGACTAATACAGGGATTATAACAGCCCTCTTCAGATGAAATGATATCTGAGGGACAGGTATTAATTAAAGTACAAAGGAATATTTATGTATTACCATTGATTAAGCAAACTTCATATGAAGTGCTGTTACAGGTGAAAAGTTTTCTTTAAAACATTCTCTTCATTCAATCCAAAAATGATTTCACCCTTTTTAAAGATTATAAGTTCTTTCCTCTCTGAAATTTGTTTAGCTTTTCATAATTCAGTCATATATGAGAGTTATACTTGACAGTAGGGTACAAAGTATTTCAAAGCTAAAACTACTGATAGTCCTACATTGTGACATAGATGCTTGAGTTCCAATGCCAGAATTGCCCTTTCATGTTCTCATTCAACAGAAGGTGCTGAATTAGACAGGTAAATACTTTCATAGTCTTTAGATTTTTGTGTAGGTATAAAACATGTAAAACACTATTCCTTGAATGTGTTATGGTTTACCATAATACAAAATATATGTTCAAAATCGAAAAACCATTTCTTTTTATAATTAATAACAGGTGGTTTGTAAAATGACCAGGTAAAGCAAAATAATAAAAATAAGTAGCATTCATCTGTAATCTTTACTACCCAGGAATAAATATTATTGAACTGAGATATTCTCTGTGAAGATTAAAATATACATATAAAATAAAAAAATATTAAAAAATACTTTCTTTTGAAAAAAGTAGAACAAGCAGAAGGTTTAGAAATCTTATTTCTGAGTATTTGTTGAAAGCAGTTGAAAACAGTGTGTCACAGCGACAGGAACACCTCCCTGCCCTTCACAGCATTACTCAGAGCAGCCAAGGTATGAAAACAACCTAAACATCATGAGCAGATGAATGGATAAAGAATACATGGTCTGTGTGCCACTGTGGAGTACTATTCAGCCACAGAAACAAGGAAATAGTGCCATTTGTGACAACATAGATCAACCTGGATTTCAGTAAACTAGGGAAATAAGACAGATGCTGACAGACAAATACTGCACAATTTCATATTACGTGTTGAATCAAAAAATGTCAAGCTCAGAATCAGAGATTAGAATGGTGGAAACCAGGGGTGGAGATTATTGGTGACATTGGTAGGGGAAAGGGCAGATACTGGTAACAGGGCACAAAATTTCGATTAGACAAGAGATATATGCTTTGGAAATCTAATGTTCTTCATAGTACCATACTTAATAAAAAAGTGTGATTGAAAAGTACAAGAAAT
>NW_008360322.1:7740721-7742025 GCF_000622305.1 Nannospalax galili | reverse complement strand
TTATTTTAATATTTTAACTATTTTCTATCATCATACTAACAATGCAAGATGTATAGGAGATAATGGAGATAATGGACATATTTATCTTTATTTAATCCTCCTTGTGCTGGATAGCTTTTGTGTCAACTTGACACACCTGGGTTAGGGATCCTCAATTGGGGAATTGCCTCTATTGGACTGGCCTGTGGCCTGGGTGGCATCTTCTTGATGAGTGATGTGGGAGGGCCCAGCCCACTGTGGGTGGTGCCACCCCTGGGCAGGTGGGCCTGTGTTGCATAAGAGAGCAGGCTGAGCAGGGGCCAGGGCAGCAAGCCAGTAAGCAGCGTTCCTCCATGGCCTGTGCCCCAGCTCCTGCCTCCAGGTTCCTGCTCTGAGTTCCTACCTTGGGCTCCCTGATGAACTGCGACCTGGAAGTTGTAAGCTGAATAAACCCTTTCCTCCCCAAGTTGGTTAGTGGTCAGAGTGTTTTGTCACAGCAGTGAAGAAACAAACCAGGACACTCCTGTAATATTACATATATTAAAATATGTTATATATGAAAATATACATAGTTTCTGTCAGTTAAAAATATTTTAAAAGAGGGTATAAAATATGTTAGATAAATAATACATTAGAATATTTGAAGTCATTAGCTAAAGTCTTAAATTGATTAAATGTTAAGTCACATGATTTTGAATGTAATTTTATTTTTATTTTTTTAAATTTTATTTATTTATATTTATTTTATGTGTATACACGTATGTAAGTGAATTCTTGCATGCAAACCCATGGAGGCCTGAAGAGGATGTCAGATTCCCTGGAACTGGAGTTGTAGATCTTTGTTAACCACTGTGAACTGAACCCAGGTCCTCTGCAAAAGCAGCCCAGGCTCTCAATCGCTGAGTCATCTCCCTAGCCCCATTTTATTTCATTTCTTTTTATTTTATTTTATTTTATTTTATTTTATTTTATTTTATTTTATTTTATTTTATGTGTGTTTTATTTAGATATATCGTATGAGTGTTTGCCTACATGTCTGGTGTCCATGGAAGCCAGAAGAGGGTGACAGTTCCCTGGGAACTGGAGTTATGGACAGTTGCTAACCATCATGTAGGTGCTGGAAATTGAACCCACGTCCTCTGCAAGATTAGTCAGTGCTCTTAACAACTGGGCCTTTTTCCCAGTCCCCAATTGTTAATATTTTAAACTTTATAAATAGAATGCGGGAAAGTTGTAAGTTGAAATTTAAAGCCTGAGAAAAATTAGATTTTTAAAATTTATAACTTAAATATGAATCTTAATGAACAAATTACATTTCAAAAATG
>NW_008360322.1:7738181-7740667 GCF_000622305.1 Nannospalax galili | reverse complement strand
TTCAAAAATGTTTTAAAATACATTGGCTCATCCTGTCCATGATTTAAAAAAAATTCTTAGTAGAATTTTATTTGAATTAATAAAATGGAACATTTGAAATGAAAGTTTTGAAGTGCTAAATTTTTGATTATATATTCAGTTTCAAGATGAGTTTTTTGAAGATTCTTTTAGTGCTAGGCAAAGGAAAAATAACACAGTTTTGAAGGTAGAATTATTATACTATTACAACTTTAAATTGTTTTATTGAATTCCAGATACAGAAAGAAAGAAATTAGTACAATCTATAACTCTCCAACCTCCTTACCTCCCCCCACATTCTGATTTTTGTTACTTACATTACTGGCCTTTCATGATTATCTTTCATGTACTGATGCCATATTTTCTTGAGGCAGGAAGGTTTTAGCAACAGGTAAGAGGTAATGCAAAGACAACAGGAAGATGCTACCATCCAAAGGTGGTGGGGAAATCCAGAGAGTGCAGTATTGATTTCTCCAAATGTATGTTCCTTTAGTTTCTTGATTCCAACATGGCAGCCACAATTCAAAGATGAATTCTTCCATTTTGTCTCAGATCTTGGATGGAGAAGGGAAAGGACTGAGACCAAAGTCATTGTTATCCATTGTTTAAAATTAGTATTTTTTGGCAAACTGCCCATTTGATTCTTTACTTATCTTCTAATCTAGGAACTTCTTGTGGGTATGTTTTCTTTCTGAGTATTCAGTGCCAATTTTTCCTGGAAAAGGTCTTTCTTTTCTGCGCTCTAGAGACAAGAAGTCTGTGTTTGTTCATTAATTTCTTTCTTTATATCTTTGCTCTTTTTGATGTGTTGTTTCCTTCAAATTTTAATTTCCTATGAATATTTGCAAATGAATTGTATCTTTAGCTATGTTTGTTTGCTTTATTGTTCAGTTCATAAAACACTCTGTGAAGAATGACTACCTCTAAAAAAAATTCTTTCCTGAATTCTACCAGCCAGTTTTAGTTTCTTTTCCAAATTGAAATTTCTTCTTAATACTTATCTCATTTATTTTCCCTAATAACGTACCTACAAGTTCAACTCAACTGGTGAAATAAATTTATTTCTTTGGAATCAGGGTATACTCTCACCTCATTCTTTCCTGTCAATTTATTTGCAGTGTTCTGTTTATATATTGGGTCTTATTTAGGGGCCTGATACTTTCCCTTTATACCCTTATTTCACAGCTGTCAGGACAGAGTTTGGGAAAACTATGGGCCACTTTCTGTGGGCACTTCCTCCAAAAGTTTTTTGTATAGAATATTTTCTTCCAATTTCTGCTGTTTCTTTTGATTTCTAATCTAAAGTTTTTTCAATTTCTTGAATATTTCTTTCTGAAACTGTTGGAAAATCTGAATTTATTGTCTCTGAATTCAAAAAAGAAAAAAATGTAGTCCCTTTAATCTTAGGATTATGAGATCACCTATATAAAGCTTGCTTGAGGAGATTAAAGAAAATCTCATGATAATAGCTTTAAAATGATAATAGAAATTAAGGTTTCCCTAATTTTAGGAGGCATAAATATTATACAAATTAAAAAACTTCCAGAAAATAAAATCACAAACACATAGTTAATGTGAGAGAGAACATATAATTAGAATAATAAAATAAATTTTAACAAATAAAAACTTAAAAGCTTCCAAGTACCAGAAAAATTACAAAACCCAGAAATATTGGACTAGAGAGATAACTCAGAAGTTAAGAGGACTTGCAGCAGTTATAGAAGACCATGGGCTCCAGGGGCAACCTGCACACATACACATATGCATATACAGACACAGAGACACATAGACACAGACACACAGAGACAGACATTCAGTCAGATACACACACACACACTCACACACACACACACACACACACACACTTTAAAAAGACTTAAAAAAAAGGAACAGAAGAAAATAATCATGTTTCTACTGAATTATTTCATAATTGTTTTGCTTTCAAACTTGACTATTACTTTCGGTGAAAATTATTTAATAATTTTTACAGGGTTTAAAAAGGCAATGCAAATTTTTTTAATTTTGCTTTTACACTGTTTTTTAGTTTGAGTTTTTTTTTAATTTTTAAAAATGATTTATTTAATAACAACATACTTAGAAGAAGCATATCATTACAACACAATTAACCTATTCAATAACATTTTTCTGAGCTAGGGTACATCTCTTTCAAAATTGGCTGTACATTTTTAGGTTTACAGATGAATTATTAAGCTTATATAATCTTTAACTCATTGTAAACTCTATAAGACATAAAATTAAATGAAGTTCCAACGTTTAAAAAAGATATCCACTTCGTTGTTAAATTACACAGTTTCATACAGAAAAATTCATTTTAAGGCAATTGACACTGAGATGTTTTCACATGCATTTCTAATCTCTATATATGACTATTTCTGGTCGCAGTCACTTACTTTCTGAGTTCCTTGGCATCTGAGCATGAATACAAACTCGTCAGATAGACAGCCTTC
>NW_008360322.1:7721592-7733702 GCF_000622305.1 Nannospalax galili | reverse complement strand
GGCGCGGAGAGCTGCACTATAGACTTACCCCAAGAGGCCTGAGGATAGTAGTGCAGGTTAGGAGAGTTAGGGGGTGGTGCAGGCCCAGGGAAGCAGAGCGAGGTGAGGGTGGGGCCAGGACCAGAAGTGGTGCTCCTGGAGCCCAAGAAAGGGACTGGGTTGCTCTGGGTGAGAAGAGTCAGGAAGCAGTATTGGTTCCCCAGGTGTCTGGGGCCCCAAGACTAGGAGTGGCGCAGGGCTCAAACTAGGAGTATAGAACGGCGAGGGGGGGCGTGGAAGGGTGAATGTGGCTTAGGGAGTCTCGGCGCGGAGAGCTGCGCTATAGACTTACCCCAAGAGGCCTGAGGATAGTAGTCTAGTTTGAGTTTTTTAATTTGATAATTACATACTGTAATGTTAGGTAATTGTATTATTGCTCTTAAATATTGGGGGAGGTGTTATCAGAAGTTTCTTTTTTCACAAGATACCATATTTGGAGGGGTTTCCTAGAGCGTAGATTCCTATGGTTTGCATTTCAGCACTTTTCTCTGTTACTCTTATCCTTCCAGGGCCACCTTAACCAAGATCCATTGACAGCTCTGTGGTATTTCTGCGTCACATGTTTCTATCTTAGCAAAAATTATGAAATTCCACGAGCTTAAAGAGTAACCCTGGCAGCCATACCCACTCCAGGATAGCTAGTAAAAACTCACATAGTCACAGATATGATTGATCCATGTGTATAAATCTAGGTAAATCAAGCCCAATTGATCCCAGCCCAACTACTGCATGTCACTTGTCTTTATTTATTTATTTTTTCCATTACTGTGATAAAATATTCTGACAAAATATCCTGGCTTACAGTTGTAGAGGGATAGAGTCCATCATGGCAGCGAAGGCTTGGTGCAGGATAAAGAGGCTGGCTGGTCTCACTACATTCAACTTCAAGAAGCAGAGGGGAACTAGATGTAGGGCCAGGCTATATAGCCTCCAGTCCTGCTTCTAGAGACCCATTTTATCCACCTCCTAAAGATTCTACAATCTTCCCAAACAGCACCACCAGCTGGGGACCAAGTGTTCAAATACATTAGCCTGTGGGGGTACATTTCACATTTGGATGATGGTGTTTCTACAAATGAGATCATACACAATCAGAGGTGCCCGTTAAAGGGTGAAATAGGTGGAAGAGACAGCAGCCTTAATTAATTTTGATTAAAGTGTCCTACTTTCACAAATTCTACAGAAACATAAAGGACACATGTAGGAAGGAATTGGACTTTTACGTTTCATTAGCATGTTGACTAAGTTACATCTGAATTATATATCAAAAGACAGACATGATTTTCTATGATTTGATATCAGAAAACTAGTACAAGGCAGTGGTAAATGCTACAGAAGAATGAAAGATGGTCATTACCACTGGTGTCAGAAAATCAGATGTCCTGAGAATCCACAAAATGAACCCTTGAGTCAAAATCCTATTTAATACTGCATTTTGCAAATTTAATATTGTCCTTTTTGACTTTGTAATATTCTACATAATTTTGCATTATAGCTATTTATGATGTGTTTACTAGTATGAACAGGAATAACAGAAGGGGTTATTCTTTCATATTCAACTAAATTTCCGTTATTGAACCTGTAAATTTCCTGTCAACTGGGCTTTTTAATAGTTTTTATTTCATTTGCCAATAAATTAAATTTAATATCTAACTTTTATTTCCATAGATTATATTTTCTTCTATTTAAATATAAGTGCTTCAAAGGGTAACATTTTGGTCATTGTTTGTTCGCTGCCTTCAGTGCTTGCTTCACACTGGTCACTAATAAATATTGCTTGCCAGGTGATATGAAACTTCTGAACTCATTAATTTTCATATTTCTCTTCACATATATCTGATGACTTCACTTAACTCTTCATTTACTTTGTCCATCATACATTTTTATTCTGACAATACTCATTTTAGAAAGTTCGGAAGGAATAAGAATATAAAAATTAAAAGGTCTGTGGCATTATGGTACCCAGAAACAATCATTATATTTTCTTTCAGCATTTTCCTATGACTTTTGCACTGCCGAAATCATGATAAATATAAGATGTGGGCCTGTTTTATCCAATTCAAATCTGTGCGCAATCAGAAATTGAATAAAGCTGACCTATTTTAATGAAAAACAGCACCATCACTTAGCTAGAGTTTTTACTTTTTGTTATATTCGCCATTGCATTTATAAGCCTTTGTCCATTTCTTATAGTGTTTGATATTTGCATCTAATTTTCTAAACCAAATTAAAAATCCATGCCAGTACTGAATTTTTTGGTTTTGGCGTTATACAACATATCTTTATTCTGATGGATTCAACAGGATTTATTACATATACTTCTCATTTCCTCTTTCAATGATCATTTGATAGAACTATAGCAAAATTTTTGTTTCAATTAATACTTATTTTACCCATTATGCAGTTTTCATTCAGATACTAAACTTACCTGGCATGGTTGCACATGCCTATAATCCCAGCTCTAGGAAGGATGAGATGGGAGGATGGTGAAAGATACTAGTCTGGACTACATAGTGAATTTGAGACCAGCTTAGTCTGTATAAGAGACTTCAGACCAACCTGTGTTCATAGTGAAACCTTGTTTAAAAACATAAATTAAATAAAAAAGAACAAAAAGAGAAGAAAATGAAAAGCAACTCATTTATCGTGTGCAATGAATACTTCTGTTCTTAAAAACCCTTAACACAAATAATTGGTTAATTTTATTCTTCATTTTCTGGATCTTTCTTTTATGACCCTCTTTGTTCCTTCAATATCAACTGCCCTATAGTAAAATTTTTCCAGTTATTAACACTTTTGTTTTGTTAATGATTTTTCCTATTGAAATTTAGAAATTTTAGGTTGTCATTTTTTTCATATGTATTCGTCTTTCAGTGCTTGTCTTTCAAATAAATTCTTTAATTTTTAATTTGATGACATTTAGATCCCTTAGCCTACCACACCTCCCCCCACTGTACCCTTCCAATTTAATGTACTCATACATCTAAAAGTCATGATATATATATATAAATATAAATATAAATATATATATATATATATATATAGAGAGAGAGAGAGAGAGAGAGAGAATGATTTGTGCCCCCAAATGTCCTTCAGTATAGGCCCATCCACTGGGTCCACCAAGAGTCGCATCTCTGTAAGACACTGTCATTCCTCCTCCCAGCAGTCCTCAATTACCAAAGTTCCTTCTTCAGATTGCTGCCATTTATTAAACAGGGACCCAAAGGCTGATCTCACAGACTTCCTTTCCCACATCAAGTTAGTGCCTTTTTTTCTAAAATGGCTTTTTAGACCAGCTCTGCAAATATAGAGGGGATTCCTTTAAACTGTTCTTTACCATGAGCACAATGTTAAGCTTCCTCTGTGGAGGATGCTGGGGGAAGAATGAGCTGCTTCTCTTGATGGCTGCAGCAGTTGCTCTGTGTATTTCCCACAGTGCAGTTCAGCCGTTCTCTAGAGGGATTCATTCTGGCTCACTGAAAGTGGTCCATGTGATCTGGACATCCTAGTGACTTTCTCTGCTAATCATGTCTAAATATTCAGGTCTGATTCTTAACCTTGGAAAAGTTGCTTCCTTTCTATGCCTGTTCTTTCTTGGATACCATCTCTCTGACATATATCACATATCTCTTACAATTATTCTTGATCATATACTGTAATTTGCTATATTAATATTCCCCTGTTTAAATCACTATGTAGGTTTTGTCAGTTGCTTGGACCCAGATTAATAGCTCTCTATCCCCCCTCTCTCTCTCTCTCTCTCTCTCTCTCTCTCTCTCTCTCTCTCTCTCTCTCTCTCTCCTCCAGGTACCTTTACAAAACCCCCAAACTTCCTAGAACAATCTATAACTGGTATACTGAAAAATATTCCAACTAATTTCTATTAGAATATAAGCATAAAGCAAATTAATTTTAAATGGCCAATTTACATCATGTTTTCAGTGTTACATAAATAATTCCTTTATGTCAATAAGAATGACATGGTAAGGGATTTGAATGTTTTTTTCTAAAAGTGGTTTTTATGTTCCCAAGTGACTAATGCATTAGACCAGGATCCAGCAGACTGCTTTGTGTCCTGTCTGTGACAGGAGAATGGAGCAAATGACTGAATGTTGCTGTTTCATCTTCTTTATCTATAAAACAAAGATTTTGTGCTTGATTGACAATCCCTTAAAGTTCTTACCCTTTACCCTTGAAAATGTTTATAATGGTTCCATTAACAACCTAACTCCTCTAAAAGGCAGTTCACCCCATCATTGTGAACTATTTTATACTTTTTCAGAAGAGTCTCAAGGCTAAAGTTCTTATCATCACAGGAGATGACTCAGTATTGCCCCAGGAAATATATGGAATTATAATTATCAAAATAGTGAAAATCTTACAGTTGCTTCCAGGGCACCTGGTAGAAGTATGAGTGAGTCTTTAAATTATTTTTTTCTGAGAGTTTAATCTTAATTTCTAGCCTTCCTTAGGGGATTTTCCATCAATGGTGGGTGATTGACCTCCATGAGATGAAATTGTTCAGACCTCTTATAATTCAGAAGGCTTTTATGGAATTTTGATAATTATGCTCTAAAAACTAGAAGCAATTTTTAAATGACTTTTCATCATAAAAGGAGATGATTTTAAAAGTAAAGTTTAAAATAACAAAATCATCTTCAATTCTGCCATCCAAAGAGAGGCTCTGTTAACATTTTGATATGCGCTCTTAAATTTCCCACATGCATGCATATGCCTATGTAGCATTAGGTATTTGGAGGATCTAGATGCTGGAGATGTAGGTGTGTAGCCATCCTGGTAGGAATGAGGATGTTCTAGAGAGACAGATGCACCTTCCCTGTGGTTATCAGATTTCTTAAGTAATGGCTTCCAAGAAGCAATTTCTCCAGCTCATGCTGGGCAAAGGAAAAGGCTGAATCCTAGTGCTAGCCAGAGGGCGAGTTTGGATCCTAGAATGAGATTTCATATACTCTGACAACTTGTTGGACCACTTTATAGGAGAGACAAGTTTTCTGAAGTCCCTGTAGTTCTAGGTAGTATTGACACTCATTACTGGGGTCAGTATCAGACAGGTATTTCCAAGTTCTTGGTGTCTTATTCAAAACATTGAAAAAAAAAAAAAAGACCCTCACAGATGGCAATGGTGTCAGTGAATTAATTTAAAAGCAAATTGATGTACAGATCAGATATTCTGCAATGGAACATCTGCTGACAAGAGTGCTTTAGGTCTCTAGGGGAGACCTAAATTGCCTGGGACTATTTTATGGGGTCTAAGAGAAGGAGGAGCCTGTTGTTAAGGAATACAATGTGAGTAGTTCTTCAATTTGATTGGCAGGCTTGGATTATGTAGCCTTTTCACACTGCACATCTCTTCCCAAAATGAATTTGATTTTCATCATATGTACACCCAATTCTGCATAGGTATAAGATAGTACATTGGGGTTTGTCCTTAAAAGTTCACACAGATGACTTAGTTTGTCTTACTAATCCAGGACAGATCAATCTGTATCCAGACTTGTTTCAGAATAAGTTTGAAAATAACATGTCCATGAAAGTGGAAATCTTGCTGATTGTCAGCAAAAGCAAATGCATTTCATAGTTCACAGTGGAGTGAAGGTTCATCTCAGAGCAGGATGGAACCTGAGGTTGGGAGATGAAGGGTCTATTGTTAGAAGGGTCTGCATGCAGATGAGGGTCCAAGGTTGCCAAGCGTATTGTTAGAGGAACAATGGGTGGGTCTTGGATTGCTGAGCTATTCCCTGTGCTTTCTTGCCTCAATTTAACCTTAAGCTTATGGAACAATTGGTGGAGTTAAAGACTGAAGAATAATTTGTGTTTCACTATGTTTACCAGATGGTTTCAGTTGTCAACATGACACACCTGTGTGGAAGAAGCCTCAAGTGAATAATTTCTTCCTTTGGATTTGTGTGTGGCCATGTCTGTGGGATATTTTCTTGATTGTTCAGTTATGGGGCAGGACCTAGTCCACTGTAGGTGGTGCCACCCCTGGGCAGGTGGTCCTGTATTGTATAAGAAAGTAGACTGAGCACAGGTCAGTGAGTTGGCCAGTAAAGCAGCATTCTCCACAGTCTGTGCTTCAGCTCCTACCTCCAGGTTCCTGCCCTCAGTTCCTCCTCTGACTTCCCATGTTAATGAACTGTGACCTGGGAGATGTAAGATTAAACAAATACTTTCCCTCCTCAAGATGGCTTTGATCAGTGTTTTATCACAGCAATGGAAATAAAACACTTTTAACAGCACCACCACCATTATCATCAAAGCATTTATTAAGACAATATAGTCAAACAAAATTTTAAAATTAGGTGTACATGCCAGGCATGATGTGGCAGACCTTTAATCCCAGTACTTGGAAGGCAGAAGCAGGAGGATCTTGGTTAGATGGAGTCCAATCTGATCTACACAGAGAGTTCCAGGCCAGTTGGACCTACATGGAGTCCCTGTCTTATAAAAAAAGCAAATGAAAAACAAAATTAGGGGCACAGCTGCTTGATAGAGTATAATTAACGCAGTTTTCAGTCTACTGGGGATGGGGAGGGAAGAAGCAATGGAGGATGAGAGAGAGAGTGAGCGAGAGAGAGAGAGAGAGATTACACACAACAATGCATTTTGTGATACTTTTCAGCTCCTGTTCAAACCTTATGAGTGATAAACAGTGAATACATTAAATGATCATAGAAGATTATTAGATTTCTTAAGAAGAGATTGAATCTATCAAACAATGTAAATCTGTATAATAGGAGGTAGTCAGCAATGGAACAGGGTAAAGTAGGAAGGCTCTAAGGTAAAAATACAATGCCTGCCCCTGTGTTGAGTAGCTGCTGGAAATTGCTTGTATAATTGCGGAAGAGTGAAGGATGGTAATGGTGTAGTACCGGTGAGTGAGTGACCCTATGGTAGGGCATCACTAACCAAGCCAGTGGCTTATTGTTCAACACAATGCAAGCCCACATATTGTCAGACTCTAATTGTTAAAAATGACTTCAAATATGTTTTCTTTGTAAAATCTCCTTTATTTTAAATGCTGATAACTAATCACCTATTTTGTTGTGCCACTGAGGCCACAGAACCTAGGTAGGAAAATAAATTAGGCATACAGATACCAGTCTGTGACCAGAGTTCACACATTCTGAAAGATGGATTAAGTTTCTGGCAGGAAACCTTGTCTTAAATGTATTATTTATCAGAAATGATGACAGTATACTCAACTCTGCAGCTTGCCAGTAGCATTTATAGCTGTAATTCCAACTTAACTAGCACAAAATAATGGAAACCCCTTCATATCCTTTAAAAAGTAGATGAATTTGGATTTTATTTTGAAATTCATTGGTAGAAGTTGTAAATAGAATGATTATTTTTATATACTTAGTGTTTGGTTTCAGGGCTCTTTGAGTTTATAAAGTTAACATTTTTAAAAGGAAAAATATCCTTGCAAATATCAACTCAGTGTTGCACAACAGTTTGCAATGTCTCCACGGGGGTATGGACTTATCACTGTGATCATTTCCAAATAATTTGCCATTTTAAAAGGCATGTTATTTACAAACTAGAGTGTATCAACTTTGATAAGCTGTAAAATCTATGGTTTAAATGTCTGTTCCAACCTTTTTACCTAAAATAGTTGTTTATAAGGATGCTCCAGAAAAATGTACATTCAATTCAAACTGTCTTATTACATACCAGAGACCTGAGTGCAAACTTTTTCATATTTAGGTTTGTTTTCATATATAACTATAGCTTTCAATTAGAAAAAAAAATAAAGAATTGGAGGAAATTCTTTCTATATCTAGAAGTGTGTTTACAATAACATTTTGATCAATGAAGTATAAATGAATTGACAATAAATGGATTTGCTTTTTTCAGATACATATGGAATTAAAATAAATGGAGATCATATTGATGAAGACAGGACATGCTTTGAACACAGGAATTGGAGCAATAGAGTTGCAACTGACTTGGAAGCATCCTCCTTGAAAACTAGCTCTCATAGCATCAGAGGATACTATGCAAGCTGCTAAGGGAATAAAGCAATCATTGGTCCAACCCTGCTGTAAAGCCTAATAACCACAACAATGACTGACCCAGCAAACTATCACTATTAGTGCAGTACTGATACTTTTATCTTGGGGGTGATCAAGAGCTGTCTAAAGGACTTAACACCCATTCAGTGGGAGGAAACTTATGTGTGGTACTGTAAATATGGCCAAATACAAATAGCCAGAGAGGTCATAAACCTTAGAGAAAAACCTACATCTGTCATATTCCTAGACAAACATATTCTTACTGTATGCTAAATGTGAATCCTTTTATTTACAGACAAGTGTACCTCTCACCACTCATCAAAGAAGCTTTTTTTGCAACAGAGACTATTGGAGAGTTCCACAACTGACCAAACACAGAGAATAAGCCCTACATGACATATCTACAATGGAACCTCTACACCTAATGCTCATGGAACATAGTAGAACTGGGAGTAGAAAGAATAGCAGTGTGTTTCTCAACTCTCACCAGGGAAGCTTCCTCATGCAACAGAGAGTGATGCACACAGAAGGTCACAATAGGCCGAAGTGTACAGAATAAGAGACTTCAGAGTGTGTGTTTCTGGATAAAACTCCTGTATTAAACCTCTTCCATTCTGGTCTCAGGGACCATTGTGGAAGAGGGGGCAGAATAACGGTAAGAGCCAAAGGTGGTGGATGACCACAAGGAAACAGTTTTCCAGGCTCCTGGGAACTTGCTCATATGAACTCCCTGCAACAGTTACGGCATGCACAAGACCCACGAAAACTCAAACCAAACAAAAACCCAGCATAGCAGTGGGTAAATTGGTAAGAGGCTCCAACCTGAGCCGAAGAACTATTGGCAACTCATCACTGCTTTATAAGGAAGAGTTAGTCTTTAAGGGATTGATGCTAGATAGGCTGACTAGACTCCAGGGAATGGGCTGACACCAACAGATATCTGGGGACACAAATATACCTTAACATAAATGACAGAATGAATAAAATATTGGGGGGGGTCTAGTAAGAGGGTGCAGATGGGGAGGAGGTCTAAATATAATTAAGACATTGTATGAAATGAACAAAAATTCAATAATTTTTAATGCAGAGAAACATTAAATGAAACTTTGCTGAATCAGAACTACCTGAACTTTGAAGAAACCCTTTGCCTAGATACCTCAGTTACTGTACACGTCAGTGTTTTCCTAATGTGTGTATGTCAGTATGTGTTTGCACAGAAAGTGACCTTTCTGTTGGAAGTGTGTATGTTTGTGAGTGTATATGTCTGTATGTGTGCATGTGTATGACTGAGTTTATGTATATGTATATATATATATGTGTCTATGTGTGTATATGGGTGGTTATGTGAGTATGCATATGTCTATGCATGTGTGTCTGTTTGCAACTGTGCATGTATGTTCATGTGTGTGTACATGCAGGAGCTTATCTAGTACATGGGATAAATCAATTTTGATAATTGTTTTTGTAACATATATGCAGTTAATATTTCAACAGGATCTGGTTCTCATTTCATCCTCAATGATCTTACAACCTACATAACATCCGGATAGTGTATGTTCACACATAAGTAATTAGTGTAGCTTTGACCTCCAGACTTAATACTGTATACTTTTGAATAATAGTCTGTTCTGGATTTTATCTTGCTTGAATCAAGTCATATATGATTAATCATATTTTTTAATGAATTTATTTTCAAATACATTAACTTTTACCTTTTCTACCTTAAAGTTATTTTTTCTTTTTTCCTCTTTTCCTTTGCTAAATTTATAACAGTTTCTAGGGGAAAAAAACTGACAAATCAAAATATGATTGTATTTGAATTTAAACAAATTTGAATAATTTGGTATAATATAAGCACAAACTTGACTTGATAGGCCTTAACCTATATGATAGAATGCATGAAATCCTATGGGTGGACCATGAGGGTGCAGATAGGGGAGGGAGTAAATATGATAAAAATAATGATAAGAAATGAACAAAATTTCAAGAAAAATATACATTGAAAAAATTTTTTAAACACTTCATTTTATGCAAAAGTATTCAAATTTTTTCTTGCTGAAATCAACAAAACATTGTTCACCTAATTTTTTCATATGAAGTCAAGGACAAGGTGTTTAATTTTTCCAGTTCAGGTACTATTAGGAAAAACCCTATGTAACTGATAATTTCAGAGGAAATTTTAAATGTATTTTTTCTATTAAACACTATATGGCAAGCTTCAACTTATTAATCTTGAATGAATACTTTTCAAAAGTGTTCCTAAAGGTACTGTGGAGACAAAAGATAAAATGGAGTTTATGACGTTTTCTTCTGTAAACACTACTTTGGTCTTTAAAATGCCCTTTGATATCAGTTTAGATATTTTTTTCTCTTAATTATTTAGAATTAAATATATCACAACTGTGATTAGTGAAAATAATTCCATTAGTTGCAGTTCACAAATTTTAGCTTAAATAATGGGAAGTTTCCTTGTTTGATTGTGTCTTGTTTCTGAAGCATTACATTTCTCCTTTTTCTGGGTTGTAATAAAAATGTGTTCTCTGATTACAAATCCATATATTTACTTTATGCTCCTTCTTTAAAGACAGAAAACTTGTCCTGTGAGAAGATTTTTCTTTATTTGATTTTGCTAGTTTTCTAAATATAAATTCACTGATTGAGGGGTTTTGTCTTGTGTATGCAAGATTTGGAAATGTTTACTGTCTTCAGATTTTATGAACATCTAGAGATCATGTTTAAGTATATAAACAATTTCAGTTTAACTACTGATTTTACACATTATTAACAATTGTGTTGTTGACATTTTACATTGTGAGTTGTTGACACAGGGATGGGTTTAAAAAAGAGTTATAATACACAACATGGTTTTCAAGTCATTTGTGGTAAGAGATGGACTTTCTTTGGAAGTACATTGAGAGGATTGGCTTGGAAGCTAGGCTAGCGGTACAGCCCTGAACAGGTGAGACTTATAGCTAATAAAAATGTAATGCTGTTTCCATTTTCTATTGTCTTTAAAATTAGTTCACTGGATAATTTCCTCTTTCCTCAAGATGACAACTCTTCCTGATCTCTTAACATTTCTGTTCTCTTCTAGATGATAAATCATTTAGTTATTATTCCACTTTATATTGCCAACATAGTTTCAATTTTTAGAATTTGAAATTTACAGTGTTAAGAAAAGTACCAAATTTGGTTTAAAAAATGAAGTTGCATTTCTGATTGGGCTCCAGTAGAAACATAAGCCTTGGTTTGTCTTCTATTTATTCCACAAGTTCTTCATTGATACCTTGCAAGTCCATTGCCCAGGAAGCCATTGCTATAATTCATGATTCTCATGCTATCTTTTGGGATAATTTCTCAACTTTTGGTGTCTGACAGGAGATATCTCAGCAGTGCACAGAAACTAATGTTAACCACAAATACTTGGTCTACCGTGAAAGTTCCTCAACTCTCATCTTGCTCTCTAGATTTTCTTAAGTCAAATGCAAATTCTTGTGTGCTTTAGTTTTCCTAAATAAGATTCTAAGACCTGTTTCTATAACCTTCAAAATATCATAGAACATGGAAGAAGCTCTCTAATAAGCCACTTCATACTTGTCTATTAATGTGAACAGCAGAATTGCATCACCCTTGTGTCCTTCACATGTTGGGAAAATACAGATTAGATACTATGCATAATCTCATATGAATTGTATATGTACACAGACATCCCAATATTTCAGTAACAGTAATTCTATTATATATTCATGAGCCTTGGGTAGTATTCTGTCCACACTGTACTGCAAATATTCCTAGGGTGTATCTGTCTTAAACACATTTGGCTATCAGGCATTTATATATCTTGAACTTGTAGTTGCATTATATTTCATCCCTCCCAGCCAGTCTCCAACTCCTCCCATGCCACCCCCACCAGACCCCAGAACTCCTCTCAATTTCTTGTTTGAGTTTTTTTTTTTTTTTAAGTATTTCATGGAATTGGAGAGAGGACTCAGTGGTTAAGAGCACTGACTGCTCTTGTGGAGGACCTGATTA
>NW_008360322.1:7692162-7721317 GCF_000622305.1 Nannospalax galili | reverse complement strand
AGAATGTAAAGATTTTCTTCTTTAAAAGACTAATTTTGGGGGGCTGGAGAGATGGCTCAGTGGTTCAGAACATTGGTTGTTTTTGCAGAAGACCCTGGTTTGAATCCTAGTACCCACATGGAAGCTAACAACTCTCCATAACTCCAGTCCCAGGGAATACAACAGCCTCTTCTGACCGCGGGCATTGCATGACATGGGTGCACTTACCTACACGCAGGCAATACACATATACACATAAAATAAAAACAATAGCCAGGCATGGTGGTACATGCTTTTAATCCCAGCACTTGGGAGGCAGAGGCAGGCAGATCTTTGTGAGTTCGAGGCCAGCCTGGTCTACATGGTGAGTTCCAGGACAGCTGGGGCTACAAGGAGACCCTGTCTCAAAAAGACAAAATGAATAAATAAGTAAAAATTTTAAAAAAGATTAATTTTTCTACTTAGTGTCTTTAGAAAGTTGATTGTTCAAACCTTTGGTAAAATTCACATACTTTCTGAAAACCCAGTGAAAAATACCCTTCTAATGACTTATAGAAATAACATTTTTTTCTAATGCAGAAGAAATTCAAATCAGATGTTGTACTCAAATCTTAATTTGTCAAATATTAATATTCAGTTTCTGAAGCATGGAAAGTATTATCTCTTTAGTGATCTGTATAGTGAAGTTCTTATATATTCTCATATTTAAGAATTAATTGAAATAATGGAAATTATTATTTATGTTTGAATGAATGCTCACTGATTTTGAGATGGAAGTAATTTCACAGGTCATTTAGTTCAACTTATTAACCTTACAGGTAAATATATAATTATAATAATAATGAAACTCATGTTTATGTAGAGTTTTCAGAATGTTAGTGTTAGTGTTTCTCAAGGTGGAAGGGGAGTACATTAGAACGTTTGCATGTTCCTTGGCTGTATCATTACATTGCACTATAATTGGCACCTTGTAGGACTTGGAAAACTGAATACTAGAGCTGAAATGTTACACTACTAAGTCAAATAAATCTAAAAATAACTAGATTTCTGCACGAGGCCTTTATGGAGCAGCAACAAATATAATGGCTATTAACACTATGAAATGTCATGACAAATTCCTTTTAATTCCAGGAACAGACTCAACCACATCTGTGTAAGTGAAAAAAGAAGACATATAATATAGTGGATGACATGTAATGTAATGGAGCATAAGTGCATGTTTCTAAATAGCATATTATAGTTCTGAGTAATGATAGTATTGTTTCCTACCAAAGACATGATAGATCATTTAAAAGTAGTTCTCATTCCTATTGGTTTTAGTTTCCAATTTTGTCTGAACAGTGTCATAAAAATGATGATTCAATCAATCACTATCTGAATAATCAGGGAATTGGGAGTCAGAAAACAGATTTCTTTTGATAATGGGTTCTTCCCTCACCTTGGTATTGCTGACCTGTGCAGGATGAAAGTCACTCTTGGCCATCCCTTTGTTACTACTGAGTCTTAATGCAGCATCTGAGTTAGACTGCTTAACAGGTGAAGAGTAAGGACGGAGCATAAAATAGCTAGAAAGAAGCATGCTGTACATACCCAGGGAATTAAAAAAAAGAGTTTGTAGGCTACTTATGTGCAAATGAAGGCATTTAATTATAATATGTCTTCAGTGATAAATGGAGGCAAAACTTCTTGAATAAATTTTCCATTATAAAATGAGAAATTGTCATGCTCTGCCCTTTTCATTTGCTCCCTGAGAAAGGTGAACTTATCTGAAAAAATTCATACCAGCAGAGCTACTTTTATTCAGCTAATGAACTGCAGTAACTTGGGAAATGGCACAATGTTAGGTGGTATTCGAGGGCAAGAATAATAACATTTCTATATTATTAAATTAACTATGGAATTTTATAAAACCTAATTTTATTCTCAATCAGTTTTTCCTATGAAATAATGAGTGACAGGTAGGAGAGGGCACAGGAGTTGCATAAGTTGAAGCATCAGTTTCTAATAAGGGTCTCTGGGTCCCTAAGGGAGTAGTTCCTTTTCAGATTCAAAGTTTGCTTTTCTAGTTCAGGGTTAAAGACAGACTAAAGCCGTGGATGCTACTTTCTAAAGTGTCAGCATAGCAGATATGGCCTTCTGGAGGAAAGACAGTTTGTTAAGGATTCTACCCAATCTTAATCTGGAAAAGAAAATAGACACTTTGTATTTTAAGAATGAGAAATTATATTTCTTTCAGAGCATCATAGCTATTCCTGCTCCTTGCAAAGGAAAACCTGCATGGTAATATATGGATATATATATATATATATATATATATATATATATATATATATATATATATGGCATGTATATTTTTCCATATGTATTCCATATATTTTTTCAATATATCTATATATATGCACTCACACACATATATGGAAGATTAATCATGGCACACACAGAAGATTGTCAAGCAAAAGAAAAGTCTTGGGTTAGGCATGATTATGAAAGAAAAAATTACTTTCTGATCTCATAATTCCATATTTCCATTTCAATTACTTCATTGAAACCAATACAGTATTGCTATTGAAACCAATTTTGTTGTTCTAATTTCTTAGTTATGGTAATACTGCAATGCAAAAGGACTTGTATTCCATTTGTATTAAACTTCCAGATACATTTACAGAAACAGTTCCAAAATCATGCTGTACATGAATTTATGTTCTTCTAAAAAGTACACGTTTAAATTTCCTCAGAGCCCTTGAGTATGGAGTACCATAAAAAGCAGTTGTTGAGGAAGAAATCAGCTACTACATTCCTAAGAGCAGTCTAACTTCATAAGCAGAGGCTTTATTGTTTTGCTCTAGGCAAAGGTTAATGTCAGATAATGCAAGATTTTATTTCCCTACTGCAGTGGTTTTGTTTCATGTATATAAACTCACAGAAAGCTATCACTGATGGGGTGGTATTAGTTAAGCAAAACCAAAAAAAACATTTTTAAGAGAAAAGGTCTGAGTGGGCCAGAAAAACTTAATATTAAACTTTCTGTCATCTACCTCATTACTTTGGTAGATGTCTTGCATTAAAGGCAGTGAAGCAAGGAATCAGTAACCTGGGTCTCTGCCATTTCCGCCATGCTGCAGATACACAATTTATACAGAAGTTATGTATGTCGAGTGTGCTTTCTTAGAATATCTGTGCACTGGGCTAGAAATTATGCCTTTATTATGATTCTTCAAGGTATTGCTATTTCAAATTATGAGTGGAAACTACTGTTATTAATAAACAAAACCAGGAAAGTAGAAAATATTGAGCAAGGAGCCATTGTTTATACATTATATGCAATATTTGCATGAGTGCACAAATACTGGTACAAAATTTATACTTCTGTTGAAACTTCTGTAAAAATCATGAGCTAACATTTAACTTTGGAATTGAAAATTTATAGTCATATGTAAATCAGTGAGAAGTTTCATTTTTCTAAATAGAAATAGCTTTATAATTCTTTCTAAAAGAAAAACAGTATTTCCTTTATTCAGTCGGTAAATGAACTTCATTTTTTTTCTCTAGTTTTAGAGATCATTCATTGACCATAAATGTGTGTGTCCTATAGCTGTCGAAGTTGTTGTATTACTATCTTGGATTGAGAGAGTAAGCCCCATCCATTTCTATGGGCTTTACTTTGTACCATGTGTCACTATTACCCCATTAAGGGAAATTTTTCAAGAAAATGAATGGACTTGAAAAGTATAATATTAAACAAGGTTACCCAACTCAGAAAGAAAAGAACTGCATGTTCATTCTCATGTGGATATGAGCCTATAATGTATACATGTACATATATACAAAAGAGGTTGAGTGTAGGTACAGGATAACATTTAGAAAGGAGACTGAGAGAGTTATGTTATTTATGAGAAAGGATGGACTATTGGCAAAAGAACATATGAGCCATGAAAAAAGTTAAAAAGATTTTTTTTTCTAGTTTGAACTCTGTCATAGTAAATATGTTTGGTCATTTTGAGACAGGGTCTCCCTGTAGACCCAACTGGCCTGAGACTCACTAGGTAGACCAGGCTGGTCTTGCACTCACAGAGATCCATCTGCCTATGCCTCCCCAGTCAGTTCTAGGATTAAAGACATGTGTCACCACACCTGGCCATAGTAAATTTTTTAATGGTAGATAAGTGAATACTACTTTCTGGGTTTTAAGGCAGTAAGAGTGATTTAAAAAAATGTAATTGATAATGAAAATGCAAACCCTTAAGGGAAGCTCGATGGCTTCAAAATGGTCATTCTAAGTGTGTAGAAGTTCACTGACATGTATGGAGTTTGGGATTGGCTAAGTGTTTGAGTGACTTCTTTAAACCAGCTATGTAATATGTTTATTTGTGAGCTAATTAGAATATAAGAGTTATCAAATTTTAAGCTAATTAAGATTATAATAGCACTTATTGCAAATATTAATTTGCTCATTAATTAAATAATATAATGCTTACATATCTATGAAACAAAGGAAACAACTTTTTTAGATTCCAAATTTTAAATCTATGTTATTCAGAAATGGCCCTATAAATCCAAGAGTAACTAATCCACAGGGTTCTAGAACTAAGAATTCTGTCTCTTCAGTGGGTGGGGTGAGTACACACCATTGGCAATAGAGTGACTTTTTAAAAATTAGCACAATTACCTTTTCTTTTGTCATTGCAGGATGAAAGCAAAGCTCCTTTCTGGAGGGAATTCTATAGCAGATGAGGTAATCTGGTCAAATTACACATTATTTATTTACCTTATTCCATTATGTTTGAACTATATTTCTGAGTTCCCTGAGTCACTAGTTTGTTGATCAACATTTGTGGTCATCTTTTCTTTATACTGATAACCTCTTAGGATTCCTGCTCATGTACTTACATGTGCCAGCATACTTCCTTGACCCCGTTCATATTCATAGTGAATAGAATAATACCATCACTGAATACTGGGACTACAAGTACTCATTCCTATGAGCCTCAATGCTGGGAAGCATCTTTGTAATCAGAACCATTGGGAACAACTCGATTTTCATTTTGGCTTTAATCTCTTACTTGAAGTAGGTATCATGAATTCCTCTTTTGATACACACTTCTTCCACACAGCATTTTTTTTCTCCTTCCCCTCTTCTTTTTGTTTATAAATCAAGGCCATGGCTATATCGATAGCTCTGTAGGATTTTGAAATTTGTCACAGCAGCTTTGGTTTCTTTGAAGCCTTTTGCTTAAACAAACAAAATATTTTTTGATATCTTCTCAGGCAATAGTTTTGTTGACACACATCAGGAAAAACAAATTTTCTGTCCAAAGTACTCTGCACTTGTAAAAAAGGAAGTGTTAAAAAACCCTACAAAAATTCATTTATAAAGATTGTAAAGAAACTGAATATAAAATAGATATTTTAAAACAAGTTCAATCCAAACAAATCATCTAGAACTTATCTGTGTTGGTTTGAATGAGAATGCCTCCCATAGGCTCCAAGTATTTTTAATATTTTTCCCCAGCTGGTGGAGCCGTTTTAGAAGGTTTTAAAAGGTGTGAAATACTGAAAGTGGATTTTGAGAGTTCTTAAACCTTTCCAGATTTCCAGTCAGCCTCTGCTTCTGGTTGAATGTGCCCACTTGGCTTTCTGTTGCAGCCACGTTTGCCCCATGCTTCCTCCACCATTAGGGATCCTAACCCTCTGGAACCTTAAGCTTAAATAACCTCTTCCTTCTAGAAGTTGCCTTGGTCATAGTGTTTTCTCATAGTAACATAAAAGTAACTAATACAGGAGTTGGTACCAGACAGTGGACTGGTACTTGAAGAACCTGACCATGTGTGATTTTGAAGGAATGTGGAAGACTTTGGAAGATTAGACTAGAAAAGCAGTTTAATGCTGTAAGCAGAGTTTAACAGGCTATTCTAGTTGGAGCCTGGAGGAAAGTAGTGCTGAGAGCTAAGTAGTTCCAGAGGGGAATATGGACTTAAACAGCAACTGGGGTATTTTGGCAAAGCATCTGGCTGATGTCCACCTATAGCCCAAGAGCTTGCCTGAGGCTAAGTTGAAAAGTAATGGACTCATTTCTTTGACAGAGGAAATTTCAAAATACCCTAAGGTTGAATTGGTGGTGTGGTTACTAATCGTGAATATTATGGCGATCTACAATGAAAAAGAGCAAGTTAGGCAGAAAGAAATACAGAATATACACTTTGGATTGAAAAAAAGCACTAAGAAGATTAACGTTGGAGCCAAGGGATGTGATGAAGAGGCCCTCTTTGATAAGGAGACTAGAGCCACTAAGTAGGGGCCTATAGATTTACAGTTGTACAATATAAAGAATACCTTCAGGGAAAGACTACATCCAGATAAGACTTCAACTTGTGAAAGGGAAATGGCAGAAGAGTTTTCTGCTCCTAGAAAACCACAGCACAGAAAAGCTGCTAATGTAGAAGAAGCTAGCCAGAGTCCATCACAGGCTGGCAGGTGAACTTGGCAGTGTCTTTCACGTGGTGCTGGCTTTAGAGTCGTGAAAGGTGCCAGAGTGAAGGCATCATTGGTTCTTCCTTCATAGAGAATTTCCAAGGCCAGGAAGGGCACAACAGGAGCATATCTGCATAAAGAAGGCCCTGCAGGCTGAGAGGCCCTGACAGGCCATTAAGTGAAGCTGTGAGGTGACGCCTGCTTGTCAGTGCAGACCAAAAGACTTTGGAGGTGCTAGAGCAGTGAGATATCTGCCAAGGAGAGCTGCAAACAGGAATAGCAGCCCCGAGAGAGAGATGTATGTTACACAGCAAAGCTGGTGGAGCTGAACCATCTAAGCCCTTTGGAAATGAATTCCCAGAAGTCAGAAATGAAGCTAGTAGATTTGGTGTTTGCCCTGCTAGTTATCCCTTCCAAATACTTCCCTTTGTAATGAACTGTGACCTGGGAGATATAAGATAAAATAAACCCTTTCCTCCCCAAGTTGGTTTTGGTATTTTGTATCACAACAATAGAAAGTAACTAGGACATCACTTGTCTTTCATATGTATTTCTGTCATTCAGGCCCTCATTAGGAGACCCTCAATGTTGCTCTGGTAATTTTTCTTATCTAAATTCAAAATTCAAACTCGTAACATCTAAAGCTGTGAAAGACTTAACTGTACTTCCTTTTATTCATTGTTTTCTTTACCTTAAAATGTATTCCAAAATATCCAGATTCAAATGCAATAGTCAGCATATTGATGACTGTAAGAAATTCTAGAACATCTGATACAGGCTTAGTGCAGGTTTGTGTAACAGAGATACCAAGGTCATCCATCTATTGAAATGACTTTCAAGGAAAAGTTTTAAAAACTATAAATTAGACTTAATCCAGCAGATACTGATGCTCGGGTTCCCTGGTTGGTAGATAGTCTTCCTATTCAAAAACAGGAAATGACATGGATGACAAAGTTACAGATCTTGGCTGGAGGTCTTTTGTAGATAGAATTAATGTGATTGCTTTGTGAAAAAAAACTGTGTATGAATTCTAGAGTTGGTGAAGTCCAGCTCAGGTTTCTAGATAGTTAAATATAAAGTAGGAATTAGATTGCTGACTCTATAGGGCAGGATTCTCTAGAGGAACAGAATCACCACCACCAACAAAGAAGCATATATATATATGTTTATGATGGTTTATTAGAATGACTTAAAACTGATAGGTGCTAGGTGGTCCAACAATGGCCATCTGTATTTCTGTATGCTGGAGAGGCTTATAACATAGTAGCTGTTCAATCTATGAAACCAGACACTTCCACCATTCCAATCTGGTACTGCAGGTTTGGAAGACGCTTCGAAAAGCCATTGGTATTCAGTCCATATTCAAAGACCAAAGAGGCAGTAATCTGATGTCAGTGAAGGAAGGCAGAGCAGAAGCACAGAGAAAGTTGTATTATTCACGAGCAAGAAGCAAAGGCAGTGAAGCAAGTAGCACTGATTTTCTCTTGAGATTCTTTCGATCAGCATGGCCCAGCAAACGGTGTCAACTACCCTGGGGGAGAGTCTTCCTCCTTCAGTCAATCTTTCCTGGAAATGCCTCACAGACCATCCAAGAGGCATAGCTCTCAGTTGATTCCAGAGCTAGTCAAGTTGACAGTCAAGGTTCACCATCAAGCTAGCTAAGTCTTTTCTACAAGCTCAGTAATTAATGTTGGCAGCATATGGATACCTACAGTCCAGAGTCTTGAGTCAGGTCACTAGAGTTTAAATTTAAGCTCTTATAACTCACAATTTAGTGACCTTTGAGCATCTACTACCAATAAAGAACTTGCCACTCTTGCAAAAGTGAAGACACTAATAAATTATGATCTGCCTACCATGCACATCTTGTTCTGCATCTTCGTTCCTACCTGAGTCTATGAGCGCTGTATCACCATGCCCTCACTAGTGCTCCAGTTTTCTCTCTTCAGGGTTCCCTTGTTCCATTGTTGAAATTTCTTGCTATCAATTTACAGTTCTGAGATAAGTGCCTATTACTTCAGTGTGTTTGTGATTACAAATGAGTGGATGCATAGACTTCCAGATGGTCCTTTATAGAAATATTCATCAGAAAGCACAACGAACACCAATCCCAATGCCTTTCCCCTCTGTACACATCTTTTTATTAATAAGATCTGATTATTACATTTGATGAACCAATAATATTACATCACTATTAACTAAAATCCATTAACTATTCACTAGGTTACCTTCTGAGGTGGACAGTTCTATGGGTTTTTTTAAATGTATAAAACATGTACTCATTATTATAGTAACACTCAAAATATTTCCACTGTCCTAACATCCTCAGTTCTGACCTATCCATCATTCCCTCCCTCTCTTGAGACTCCTAGTGATGACTGATTCTTTAGCTCTCTCAGTAATTTTGCTTTTCTGGAAGTCAAAGAGGTGGCATCAGAAACTAATGTGTACATTATATATGATTTCATATACTTATCAGATGTCCTTATGGTTCTTTCATGTCTCCCTGTAAAATGATAACTCATTTCTTTCTTTTTATTGTTGAGTATCACACGAACAAGATGTTCTATACTACAATACAAATTGGAAGCAACCAAGATATGCATTATATCACATACATTACATTACATAGATCACACGAATAAATTATATTTACCTACTAATAATTTTGGTAACTTTCAGTTACTGTCAATTATGGGTAAATTTCTATAATCATGAATATATGCAAGTTTTTGTGTAGCAATATTTTTAATTTATTTGAATAAATAAGGAGTGGAATTACTGAGTCAAATGTTAAGAGTATTTTTTGTTTTGGGTGAAACTGAAATATTGTCTCCCAAATTGCTGTGCCGCTTTGTATTCCATCAGCAATAAGAACTCTTAGTGCTCTGTTTGTTGCCAGCATCTGGAGGGCATTGTTCATAGATTCCTTTTAATGATTTATTGTTCTGCTGTTGTGGTGAATGCAACGTCAGTCACTATAGCAAAAAAAAAATCTTGGCTATTTAGAAACTGCTTCCATCTCTCTGTCATGTGTCAGTTGATAGTGATGTGATAAGTACCACTGTTCTTCCTCATCACTGAAGGAGTCAGGCTGAAAAGTGCCTTTACCCTCTCCAACCCATCTTCCAAAATCATTCTTCCCATCACTGTTCTAGTGAGTCAAAGGATGGAAGACATGCTGAAGATGTTCAAACACTGTTTAGAAGGTTCCATCCTGGGGACTGGAGAGATGGCTCAGTGGTTAAGAGCACTAGATGGTTTTGCAGAGGACTTGGGCTCTATTCCCAGAAGCCACATGGAAGCTAACAACTGTCCATAACTCTAGTTCCAAGGGAATCCAATACCCTCTTCTGATCTCTCTAGGAATTGCATGACACAGTCGAACTTACAAACATTCAGGCAATATACTCATATACATAAAATAAATTAAAAAGAAGGTTCCATCCTGAAGGTGGTAAAAAACCACATCTGCTCCCATTGCAACATGAAAACTAGTTTCATGACTGTACCCAGTTGCAAGGGCAGCTGGAACTGTCATCTTTGTATAGATAGCAGTTTCCCAGAGAGTCCTCTCCCAGAGAGGACCCTATTACTAACAAATGCCAAGTCAGAAGCTTATTGGAGAGTATTTAGCTGTACTCCCCACATATTCTGGAACAAGTGTGTCAGTTGTGATTGATGCATTCTTAATTCTCTCACTTCAGTCAATAGTTGGGTACATAGTTGAGCAAGCAATCACTTCCTGAAATCAGTGATAAACTGGAACAACTTTGTTCTTGAGGTACTATTTGACTATTATCACTGGACCTACTGGTACTCAGTAGGTACTTAGTCACAGGTACTCAGTCATGATGCTTGGTAACCAAATTTTCATATCTTCCAGAAAGTAGTGGTTCTGAGAAAGAAATAAACCTAGTATGATTTAATTGACAAATAATAAGCATATAATACGCTTCTCAGCATATTGGTTCTTTTATAGGGTGTTGAATAGAGAGGAACATAATTACAGACTTCAAAATCCAATCATCTCTGTGTGCTCTCTTTGCTGTTCTCCTTATGCACACAGTAATTTAAGTTTTGTTTTGACAGGAACATAGAGATATTCATAAGCTGAGAGGCAATATTTAGAGATTTAGTGAGCATCTTATCAGAAATAAATAATAAGTGCCCTAAATTTCTGAAAGCGTGATTCATAGAATATTCCAATTTTTGTAAATTGATTGCAATAATGGGGCCATTTATAAATAAACTTCTAATACATGCATGCTTTTAGATGTATTACAAATATGTATTTAATTGGCAGTACCTTCAAATGTGCATAGAGTAATTCTATTTTAAAAACAAAACAAACAGAACAAAAAGTTCTTGGGCTGAGTGATAGAATACAATGTTATTTTGCACACAACCCAGGGTTCATTCCTCAGCACTATCAACAACAGCAAAGATTAAAACAAGGCCTTAACTATTTATTTAACAACACATAGCATATGGGGTATTAATCAACAATTTTAATATCAATTTTTATCTATTTTGTAATATCAGATATTCTCACATGATATATTTCAGCCTTGCTCTTTAGAAGGACACATAAAAGGAAGGACAATTACAAAGAAGGAAATCATAGATTCAGAGTAGAGCATGCATCTGAAAATAGCAAGAGAGTATCAGTTATTTATTACCAATATAGCAATTATTCTTCCATGCTAGCAATTTTTTAAAAGCATGCTACAATAAGTGCTGTGGTCAATTTATACGTTGCAGTTGGTTTATGCCAGAACTGTATTTGAGATTTTCTTTAAATCTTTTTTTTTTCTTTTTGCTTTGTTTGCAGTATTGTGTGTGAAGGAGAACACAGGGTATGTGGGTGTGTTGTTATTGTGTGCGTATATGTCCATGTGAGTGTGTGAGGGTGTATGGGGGGTGCGTATGCTGCTGTGTGCACATGGAGATCAGAGGTTGGTGCTGGGTGTATTCCCTCATTGCTTGTCTCCTTACTTTTTCAGTTAGGGTCTTTCACTGTATATGTAGCTCATGCATCCAGATAGACCAGGTGACCAATGAGTTCCAGGGCTCTACCTGTCTCTGTTCTCACCTCCACTTCTAGGTTTGCAAACTTCTGCCACCGTATCTGGCTTTTGACTGATTGCTGGGTTCCAAACTCAGGTTTTTGCGCTTGTGCAGCAGAGATTTTTACCTCCTGAGCCATCTCTCCAGCCTGTCCTTCCTTTTGATACTCCTCTCTCTTTGAGGATACTTGGGCTGAAGTTCAGTGTATATTGACTAATTTTGCATTTCTATGGGAAGACACCATGAATATATACTTGAAAATTTTAAATAATGGCATTCAAAATTATCTTAGATGGCCAGAATACCTTTTGTTCTTATGAATAAAACCTATTCTGAACTGAACCACTTTTAATCCTCAAAACCAAAGCATGAACCATACACTTAAGCATTAGTAAAATTTAATCTAGCGACCATTTTTTAATAATCAGTCACTAGTATGTAACAGTCCATACTTTTATAAAAGTCTAGATATTATCAGAGTTGTTTGTAGTCTTTACCTTTTAAGATGGAGAAGAAAAATTTAAAGGTATGCAATATTTATTTTCCCATAAAAGCGTGTAACTTATATTCATCCAAAGAAATGTTTGACCTTGCATTTATTCTGAGTTATAACTAATTCTTGAAAGTGTCTTCAGCACTTGTCCCTTTAAGGGTCATTCAGCTTTAAGACTGTATCAAAATGTGTGGAGGAAGATCTGCATTCTGATTTACAGCCTGGTGCTTTAGGATGGCACTGTCTCATAACACTGTTTACTGGTTTTTCCAATGTGTGTTTCTTGGCAGGTTCACTCTCTTATTACAAACTGCATGTCAGATTTAAGACACTTCAGTGGAAGAGTCCTCATTGGTATATCACAAACAAAAGAAATGCTTTCCACAAATCAGTCTGATTTGAAATGGGCCAATTTGTTTTACAAAGTTACTTCTGAACAAATAGCTTTTGAACATTGAGTGGTTTTCCTCTTGAATTCACAAGGTGGATACTGAATCTAATAATTTATTTCTGTTGATTGAAGCATTCTCACCCATGGCTCAGGAGGTTATAGGGTTCCATGTTTCTGAAAGGTGATGGATTTCATGTAACTATGAGAAGACTTTTATAAATAAATAAAAATTCAACTGTAAGTCAGTTCAGCTATTTTTTTGCAACTCCACTGACTCAAAACTTAGTCTTATATGTTTAATACTACCTATACAATTATTTTTAATGACATGAAATTGTCAAATTTTATGAAAAATATATTGATCAGAAGTCAATGAAGCTATCTTATACATTTTTTAGGAAGTAATGATCTAGAATTAATATTTTTGTTTTGCTGTGACTTAACTACATGCTTAAACAATGGAAGGGTGATGTTTGAAGTTTATTCCAAAACTAAATGAAATAATTGTCTCTTTCTCCATCCCTCCCTCCGTACCTCCCTCCGTCCTTCCATTTAGAATGCAAGCTCCTTTATTCAGCCATAGTTACATAAGTATGTTTTTAATTTAATTCTTCATAATTTCATTTTCACCTCTGCATCTTCTTTTCTAACCCTCCCATGTCTTCCCACTCCCTCTCTATTTCCTGGTCTCTTCTTTAGGTAGTATTGTCTCATATATAAAAATGTTATAACAACACATTGCATCAATTTAGTGGTACAACTTTGTACATATGTTTAGGGTGGACCACTTGGGATTGAATAACTTATCAGTGAGCTTGTTACTAGCGAAAACTGATTCCCTCCCTCTCAACAGCCATCAGTTGCCTGTAGCTCTTAATCTAATAGTCAAATCTTCTGAAATTTTCCCCATCTGCACTGGCGTGTCAATTTATGTTGTCATTA
Organism: Nannospalax galili; assembly: GCF_000622305.1. Classification (NCBI taxonomy): domain Eukaryota; kingdom Metazoa; phylum Chordata; class Mammalia; order Rodentia; family Spalacidae; genus Nannospalax; species Nannospalax galili. The sequence continues at coordinate 7,707,974 of NW_008360322.1, read as the reverse complement.
TGTAGTTCTTATTAAGGTAACCTTATTGCTGAGATTTCATGGGTGCATCATCCCTGTCATGTCTAGAAGACACTGTCTAGCAGCAGACATCCTAGTCCTCTGTCTCTTACAATATCTTTGCTCCATCTTCTGAAATGTTCCCTGAACATTAGGTGTAGGAATTTACGAGTTGAGGGTGGGCACCCCAGGGTCATTCTTCCCTGCACGTTTGCCAGTTGTGGAGCTCTGTATTCTTCTCCATCTATTGCAAGAAGAAGCTTCTTTGATAAGGGGAGAACTAATATTTATCTGTGGATTTAATGATAAGTATTTAGAATATGGTTAGATATTATGTTGGCCTAGGAAAATGGCAGTAGTAGGTTCTGCTCTGGGTTCTGTGACCTTTATATGTAAAATAGAAGGAAAATGATTCAGTATAAATATATGTTTAGTCATTTAAAAATTTAAAACATCTCCACAAACAAATTATCACTTGTTTTTCACAATGACACTTCAAAAAACCAAATATGAGTTGGTTTATGCCTATAATTATCGTTGAAATAACTGGAGAACAAACGAATTGTGTAAGTGTGAGTTATATTGACAATCTATGACAGAAGAGAAATTGAAGTTACATCTTGTGGTTGAACATTCCATTACAAATAAAACAAATAAAACATCTTTACTCTCATTAAAATCTAAACTCTTTGTGCAAATAGTGTACAATTAAGGTACCATACCTTATTTCCTAAATCCTTTTACAATTTTTCATTAAATGGCAACTATTTTCTTCATAGTTATTGCTGATTTGAAGATGACCTAATGAAGGCCAGGTGTAGTGGCACATGCCTTTAATCCCAGCCCTGGGGAGGCAGAGGCAGGAAGGTCTCTGAGAGAATGAGGCCAGCTTCATCTACACAGTGAGTTATAGCCCAGCTGGTGCAACAAGGAGACTATAAAAAAGATCACCTAATATAAATACCTAATTGTATTCTTCATCCACCTTGGAATCTCTTTCTGTCCCCCATCGTCATTCATCCATCTACATTATTGTTAATTTATTCATCCAGCCATAGTTTTTGTTTTTCAACCTCTGTGTCCTTTGTTTCTTCTGTATCCAATTTCTTTCTTCTTTCTTTCTTTCTTTCTTTTTTATTTTTTTGTCTTTTTGAGACAGGGTCTCCTTGTAGTCCCAACTGACCTGAACTCACTATGTAGACCAGGCTGGTCATGAACTCAACAACGGAACACCTGCCTCTGCCTCCCGAGTGCTGGGATTAAAGGTGTGCACCACCACACCTGGCTTTTGTATCCAATTTCTTATTACATTCCTTGACTGGCTATACCAGAAAACAAAGCATCTATCAGAGGGAAGTCCTTCACAACAACATCTGTTCTGTGTCAAGGGTTCCCAAGACTACCATCAGTCTTAGTGATTAGCTGAAAGGATTCTGAGGACTCAGCAGTTGTTAAATTACATTTATGGATTATCCCTGAGAAATATCACTGAATACAATAAGCATAGGAAATAGCACACATGAAGTCCAGGAGCAACAGTTCTAATCTTGGAGTGATCTCTTTCCAGTGATGTTTCATGAAAACTTCCTTCCCCCAACAACAACATGTGAACATGTACAGAGTATTGCCAACCAAGGGAAGTCACTCAAGTCACAGCTTGGGGGACAGTCACATAGGCATAGGGCATCTGCATTACTAAGTTCAGCTACCTGGATTCGAGATCCCAGAGTAAAGCAGACATAACTCTCAGTTTTACCTTAAAATATTTGATCAAATTAGTTCTTCCTGGTCCAAAGCCCCAGGTTCAAAAACAAAACCTGCCCTCCCAGGAAGCCCCACCTCCCCTGCACCTATGGCTACTTATTAGTTTGTTGACCACCTTAGATTTTCAAATTGAAATATGAATATCAAGATTTCAAAGCAAGCATCCAGCTATGAGAGAGAACACATTGTTTGCATTTTTGCTCCTGGGTTACCTCACTCGGGATGATTGCTTCCAGTTCCCTTTATTTACCTGCAAATATCATAATTTTACTTATTAAAAGAGCTGAATAATATCCCATTGTATATAGGGAGCATTAAATGGGGTGAGTGGTAGGGTAGGGCAAAGGGGGAAGTATGAAAAATGGTAGCTAACACTAAAGACCTTTAGAAAATGTTATATGGAAACCTATCACTATAGAATCTACTTAAAGTATATTCATATACATTAAGAAAGAGATTAAAAGAGTTACTGTATAAAAGAGTATTGCCTCTACTTGACACCATTGATTTGAAAAGTAAAAGCCCAATATCAGGAGTGAATTCTCTGCTTTGAAGCCATTGACCAGGAGTCTCAAAGACCCTCTAATAGTTCTCTTGGTTACCTACCAGAACTCTAACATAAGACCCTAATCTTGATGATACTACATATTTGAGCTATAGAACAAAGAAAGAAAAATCATGCTAGTGCTGACTTCAGTGTCTCATCACCACTGGTTAATTTTTATAATGCTGGAAGTTGCTTTCCAAGTTACCTGAAGACAAAATCTAGCATGAACATTACCCAGCTATGAATCTTATGAGCTAGAACAATTGGTCTGGAAGATACACCTTCTTGTGCAAAGTACCATGGATATTATAGAAGTAACCTACTACTTTCTTATTAAATTTAAGGTGTGCTTCATAGGATGGAGCCCATATCTGATACTGATATCAGACTTAGGAACCTGAGGCCACACAGCCCACAGGTCATGAGAAAAAACCTAACATAAGAATTAACTAAGTAGATACAATATTAATCTGATTTTCAATGACTTTTTGGTATACTAATAGAATAATACATCTCCTAATTCTCAGCAGATAATCACCCTTATACAACAGACGGGGATTAACACTGAGAACCACAACTGGCCAACAGGCAGAAAATAAGAGTCTGAAGATTCAGGACATATATCAAACTTCTGCTTACCAAGACTCAGGGATCATTGTGGAAGAAGATGTAAAAAGATTGCAAGAGTTAGAGGTAGTGGCCGAACACAGGGAGCTAGAGTTCTTGAGACAGTTTGGGCAGTTACTCATATGAGCTCACAATAATGATGCACAAGTCCCATGTAACCTCAAGTCAGTCCATGGCCCAGTATGGACATGAGGAGGTGACTTAGAAACCCTAATCTAACCTAAGGAACTACTGGCAAATGATAGCTGTTGGGAAGAAGGCACTCAGTCTTGCTTAAGGGTAAAACTCTTAGTAGGTTGACCAAGCTTCAGTGGATAAACTCATACTGAAGGACATTTGGGAAAACAAACCAGACTCTCTCTGATAGAAAATTGTTTGTTGTTTGTTTTAAGACATGATCTCTTTGTAGCTCCAGCTGGCCTGGAACATGATGTGTAGACCAAACAGGCCTTGGTCTCAGAGATCTGCCTGACTCTGCCTCTCAAGTGCTGGATTAAAGGCCTGCACCACCACGCTCGGCATAAATAGTATTTTAACAGGGCAATGGCAGTGACTCAGCTCAAGTCTTAAAGTTAGATGGAGGAAGGGTTCCTGCTTTCACAGAAAACAATTGAAAATTATAAACAACAACAAAGAAAACAACAAACAAAGAAACAAAAAACTCACTGTTATCCAGCGAAGCATATTATGTTTACAGATCGTTTCCTAGTATTTGGCTGAGGGTCAGTCATGAAGACAGTACTTTTATGTTGTGTAGTTGGAACTTGCTAAATTCATGCTGTGCTATAGATACCTCATACAGACACTTCTGTCTTATTTACTGATCCTGATTATAACTGGGTCCTCTGGTTGGCAACAGCTCAACTATGCTAGATATGAGGCAGCTGGGGAGATAAAGAAGGACAAAGGAAGTCTGGCAATGGCTCTGAAGAGGCCAGATTTAGTGACTTTTCATGTGCCCGTAGCCAAGTTAGAATTGGTAATAAATATTGGCGTTCAATAAACACTAGCTCTCTACATTTTCTGTGATCCTCAGATTATCAGATATGATTTTACTTTCCCATGGTTACCAAAGTGATCCTAGATCTTTGTTGCCTGGATATTGTAACTGCTTCATAATTGATCTCGTGTCTCCAATGGAACAGCTGTGTGCACAGTCCTCTCCTCCCCACCTGGCCTAACACTGTTGCTCTAATTCATTCTTTATGTGGCTGAACACATTCCATTGTTAAAAGACATCTTTGATCATTTTACTCTCCTTGTCAAAAACCTTTTATGATTCTCAGTTGCTTGTAGATAAAAATTCACTTCCCTCTCACTCTGTTTCAAACTTGCATTTCAAGATGGGTCTTTATTTTTTAATGCTTCATGTTTCCTTTTGAAGGAATGTTAGTGTTCTTACATGAAAAAAAGAATTTGCAATGTCTCCAATTCTGAATTATAAGTGATGTCTTCGTTGTATTTATCTGATCTTGTGTAGGAAAGCAATTTTCATTCAATATCATAAACATGACTCCTATTTGAAATAGATGTATTGAAATATTAAATTTTATTGTAGTTTTGTTACTTTAATATACCTAGACGTTAGGCTCTGTTTTAGGACAGAGTCTCACAATGTATCTTAGACTGTCTGAACTCTCAACCGTGGGATTGTGTGTTGCAGGCACCAGTAACTACTGTGACTTAGGAATGGTTTGTCATTAGCAGTGATTTGTTTTCTCCATTTTCTTTAAACCTGTTACTGAGGCTCCTTACTTTCACAGCCTTATAATGGTACACAAGCCATAAAATTAATTCATGAGTATGTACATCTTGTTCTTAATTTTCTATTGTTTGGTATTAATGTGTTTACATATCTCCACACCAGATTATTCCTAAATGATCTCAATTTTACAAGTATCAATGCCATCTATTTAAAGTGCCTTTTTATTGTGTGATTACTTTTACAAAATACTTTGGGGAGTTGGAGAGATTGCTCAGTGATTAACAGCACTGGCTGCTTTTTCAGAGGACCCAGGTTCAAGGCCTAGCACCCACATGGAGCATTACAACCATCTGAAACTTCAGTTTCAGGGCATCCAAAGCCCTCTTCTGAGATCCATGGGCATTGCATGTCATGGGTGCACTTACACACATGCAGGCATACTAAAATAAGAGTAATAAATATAATAATAAAAATATTTTTGGCTGTTCTGTTACACATTTCCCCCCTTTGATGATTTAAGCCTAACCTATTTAAACAGAATTTACTGAAATTTCATTTGGGATTGTATGAACATGATGCTTTATTTTATAAAACATGAGTAATTAACATATTTCACCTTCCTATTCATAATATGGTATTCCATTATAGTTAAGTTTGTGTTCTTTGGGAAAGTTTTGTGATTTTGTTCTTCTATTATTTTGTGGGTTGGTTGGCTTCTTATAAAATCCATCATGTTTATTTTGGAATGGGATTCATATAAATTATATCTTGCTGGTATACAGAAAAGCTATTACTTTTTACATATAAATCTTGTATCAGAAATATTTCCTCTAAGATTGCAATTGTTTTTATTTGGCATTAGAAGAAAGACAATTTATTAGAATAATTTATTAGAAATTTTCAAAATGAGATTTCGGTAGCAACAGCTGCACATTTTTGACAGTTGAGGTGGTAGGAACAGTTCCCAGGCCATGCAGAGGATGATGCTGGAGTAAATGATCTCATATTTTTAATATGTCTTTATTATACACATTTAATGTATATGACATGATGTTTTCACTCACACATAGTAAAGTTTTATGTAGTCAGACAAATTAACATACCATTCGTTTCATGTAAAAGTCTTTTTCTTCCATTTTTCTACTCATAGAAATTTTCAAGTACATAATAAATATTAATACCTGTGCTCAACATGCTAGGCTTTCATTCTCTAGACATCTTCATTCTGCTTAACTCTAGATATACTGTGCAGTTTAGCTAACTCCCTGAAACCTGTCCCACGCATGGTGACTACAGTTTTACTCTGGTCCTGTGTATTCGGTCATGTTTTCCCTGAGAGTCTATATACAAAAGTGATTGTGTAGCATTTTTGTCACATCTAGCTCATTTCACTTCACTAAAATTATGTCCTCTATGTTCATCCGTGTTGTTACCAACCGGAGGGTCTGTGATTTTTATAAAGCTAAATTCTAGTCCACTGTACAAGTTTTACATTCATTTTTATATAATATTCCATTATATATGGAATATATATTTTAAATCATATATAATCTGGAAGCTGTAGAACCCCAATGAGAAGATCAAGAACAGTGGAGGCATCACATCTTATGAAACTGCCCCCTGATCCCTCTGCCCTAAATGCAGATCCAGCAGTCTCTTTCATTTTCAAAAAACCCACATTATGCACCAGTGGGCCTTACCTTAGATGCTATTTTTAAAAGTATAAAAGAATATTTCCATATTTTTCAGAAGATAGGGATGTTACTTACCTTGTTCTAGAGTTGCTTTTCTATGCTTGGCTTCATTTTAGTGTGTGTATGTGTGTGTGTGTGTGTGTCATTGTGTGTGTGTGTGTGTGTGTGTGACTTCTAAAAAGTTTTCATAATAGATATTCTAATTTCCATTTCTGCCAATAGATGGAAGATTTCCCTTTCTCCATACCCTCACCAGCACTTGATAATTCCTTTCTTTCTGCTAATAGACATCCAATGGATGTAAAGTGATAGGATTTGATTTTTTCCGTGATGATTAGTGAAAGTAAACACTTTTTAATATACCTGTTGGCCATTTTATGACCTCTTTGGAGAAACATTTATTCTTGAAAATAGACATGAAAATAAATGTTTTAGAACCATAAGGTGAAAGGGGTAATTACTACCTGCTCTCTATTACTAATTTTCTCAAGTAGACATTAAAAATGCAAATTTTTGGTATTAGAGACACTCTGGACTGACGTTCTTCATTACTTATTTGTGAAGGGGCTTCCCTGTTTGTTAAGGTTTTTGTAGAATAGTGTTTCTTTTTTTGATAGTGAACCGATTTGATTATTTCAAATCACTATAACTAATTTGAGTAATATGAAATTTCACAGTGTTCCAGAAGGAACATAATCAGTAACAAGGGCCCAGTAAAGAGTAGGATAAAATCATATACTCCCTATCCTCCCATCAAAGACTGCTGCAAAGCAGTTCCGGTAGCTAGCATCCCAGGGAAGTAGAGCAGGTTTGTCCTTGCCATCCACCTTCTTCTTGAAGTGTGTTCTTTCTATTCCTGAGGTGCTGATGCCCTTCATCTCCTGCTGTGGCTCCATAGCTGATGAGAACTAATTTTCAGAGGAAAAATTTCTTCTTTTTGAAAATTCTAAAATTTCTAATTTGTGGGGTTGGGGAGTATTCAGTCTGTCCAACAAAAGGAAGCTACAATTTAGAGTGAAAAATAATGTTTGGGAAATGTTAATAAAAAAGATTTTCCAAGGGGCTTATTTCTACTTGACCCAAAGAAAGTTTTTGATTATACATCATAATACCAGATAAGAAAATGCTGAACTACAGCAGCAGAAGCCATAATAATGAGGAAGATGTGGAGCAAAACAGAGGGAACCAATGAGTTTTCAGTGTAACTTGTGAGATAGATCATAGATTGCCAGATAGGATACCCTACTCTCTAAAGCAGGAAGTTCAGCTCGTGGTTTCTGTTCTTCTCAATCCTAACATGAATCCAGTCTATGACTTCTTCAATGTTTTTTACCCTTCATATGTGAATATATTTTATTTTAATAATTGTAATTATTGCTGTTTATTAAGTACAAAAATAATGGGATTCACATATGCATTGTCCTTTTACCCCGGCCACCCTCCCCCCTCTTTCCCCTTTCATTGGTCTCCTCCTTCCCCCATACTGTCCCTTCTTCTACTTTCAGGGTATTTTATTTTATTTGTTTGTTCCTGGCTTATTTCACTTAATAGGGTATCTTGAAATTCCATCAACTCTCTGAAAATGACATTATTTTATTGTTTCTTACGTTTGAAGTGTATCATGTTACACATGCATACCACATTTTCTTTATCTATTTATATGCCAATGTTCACCTTGTTAGTTCATATTTGGATATTGTATATAGTGCCACAATAAACATGAGGATTTTGCAGTCTCTATTTTATTCTGACTTCATAACTTGTCTTAAACATTTAGCAGTGTAATAACTGGTAGTTCTATTTTTAATTTTTAAGAAAATTATAGAAGCATTTTAAAACCACTGTGAAGTGATATGTGTAAAACAGACAGAGGTATATTCTTTTACACACAAATGAATACTTATAAAACAAACACTAGCAGTGATAATAACATCAACAGCATTTTAAGTACTTACTATATTACAAGAGTTATACATTTCACATTCATAATTTGTTAAATTCCTCACTCACTGGGGGACATTAATACAATTTAACAATCTGTTCTAAGTGCAAAGCATAAGCATGGTTCTTCATCAAGTTGCCACTCAGTTCTTGTATGCAGTTCCTTCATGCAGCACTTATTTTGTGTGATATGAGGTCCCTGGGCTGGAAGCTTTGGACATCTAAAAGCAGTAGATGAAGTCGGGGTGATAAAACACCAGAGCCAAGAAATTCTAGGCATTCGTCGATAACAACTTAAGATTTCTAGTTATACAAAGATGAGGCCTATATTTCAAAAGACAGAACTGCAGAAATATGAAGAACTGTCCAACAGAGAAAGCTAAAAACATGAATAGAATTCACATAGGAATCAAGGAGATAAAATAGCTTTCCATGTGATGAAATCACATGAGCATAGCCAGGAAGGTGTGCTCAAAGGTCATAATGGAGGACCCAGCTCTACAACAGCACAAAAAGGTTAAAGAATATCAATGCAAGTTTAACTGTGATCACCCTGTTCAAGCTGCTGTTACCATTCTAAGATTTAAAAACTCATCTGATAATATTTAGAGACTCAAAAAAGTGTTTTAGGAAAAACTAAAGTAGTTCTATACGAGAAATGGCACAAGAGTCAAAGAGTTACACGAAGAAAGGTAAAATCATACATATATGCTAAGAGACAGCCAACAGCGTGCAGACACAGGTGATAAGATTTATATTAGAGTAGTTACCAAAATAACAGAAAAATAACCTAAGATGAAAATTGATAGAGAAATGGGATCCTAGCATGGAGCATTTAGATTTGTGTATTTAACTTGCAGTACCTTTAGAAGCCAGGAAAATAGAAAAAACCCCCTTGGACAAGAGACACCTTAAGGGAAGGAAATAACAAAATAAAAGTGATATGAAAACAGAGAAAGGTGAAATGTCAGGAGTGGGAAGTTTAAGCAAGAATTCTAGGGGCTGGAGAGATGACTCAGTGGTTAGGAGCACTGGCTGCTCTTGCAGAGGACCAGGGTTTGATTCCCAGATCTTACACACCAGGTAACAACTGTTCCTAATGCCAGTTCCAGGGGATCTGGCACCCTCTTCTGACTTCTGTGAGCATTGCATGGCACAGGTGCCCTTACATGCAGGCAATGCATTCATACATATAAAATACATTTTATTTTTTTTTAAAAAAAAGAATTCTGTAGAAAACATGGGCAGTTGAAGGGAAAGGAACTGTTGACCCAAATAAAGGATGTACGAAAAGCCATATGCAAATTTGCTAGTTTGGAATTGGGAGGGGGAGGGGGAAAGAGGGAGGAGAGAGAGAGGGAGATCCTGTAGAGCTTGATAATGCTGGTCTTCCATGCATTATTAAATAAAAATTCCCAGTAGCCTGTATGAATTCCTCCAGAGAGTAAGCCAAAATTCCAATCGAAAAGTGATTGGTTACTGGATGGTTACTTCCATAAGACTCATGCCACTATTGCACCATGGGAAACATTTTATCCAGGCTGGTATTAGAGCATGAAGAATTTATAGCAGAGTAAGATCATTGATGAATTTTCTCCCTTAGCAGCCTGCATAGCACTTTCCAAACACTAGGAAAGCTAGGTAGTAGGGAGGATGTTTCTAGCTCATTTCCAGTTAATGGAGAAGGAGGAGCATATGGGGCTCTACGCTTTCCTAATGAAGTATTGGCTACTAATGGACTATGGAGTGGCAGACATGGTTTTCAGTTACAGTCCCACAGATGAACACATTAGTCTACAGTGGATAGCTCCAAACCCATGGTCATACAGATGGCACTGGTCAATGTCAGCAAGTCAAAAAACCAAATAAAAAGACATGAAAAGGGGAAAGGTCCTTATAAGGAGGAGGCAGGTGGTAAAAGGAATTAGGGAGAAGATTAGGGGGTAGTAATCAGAATGTACCATATACATACAGGAAATTGTCAAAGAACAAGTTTTATTAAAATTTATTTTAGAATGCCTTGAAAAAACACCTCTGGGGAAAAAGAGCTTATTCTGGCCTGCAATTCCAGAGGAGTATAGTCCATCATGATGGGAAAAACATGACAGAAGGCAGATTTTAGAATGCCTTGAAAAAACACCTCTGGGGAAAAAGAGCTTATTCTGGCTTGCAATTCCAGAGGAGTATAAAAGACATGGTGGTAGAATCAGGAACCAGGCTGGTCACATTACATCCATACTCAGGAGGCAGAGAGTGAATGGAAAGTGGGACTGGCTTGTAAGAACTCACAGTCTGTCCCCAGTAACCCACTTCCGCCATTGAGAATGCATCTCCAAAATGCTCCACAACCTTCCCCTAAAACAGCACCAGCTGAGAGCCAAGTGCTCAAAACAGAAGTCTGTGGAGGATATTTTACATTCAAATCACAATAATGAAAGACCAACTGTGCTTAATGCCTGAGGACTACGTTGATCAAAGAATAAAAAGATCATATCTTTACAAAGAAGACCTCTGCAAACAAAAACTGCTATTATTCTAATGATGACCATCCTACAAAGTGTATATTTTATAAGGCATGTAGTGCACATTTGTCGTCATTCACAGTATGTATTCCATTTCTATTTTATAAGGAATTAAATGAACTCTTTTACTTTATTTCACAAGCAGTCTAATAGTTTAATATTCAACATTCAACTTTCACTGAGATGGTTTTATGAACAAATATTAGCTTTCTGTATTTTAATGCTTGCACAAGATGTCATGAATTTTTATTTTTAATTAAAAACTGACTTACTGGTTGCTAATCCTTTTATATTATTCTTTAGCCTGCTATCATTGTATGAGCATCTTTCCTTCTGCCAATTTCTTTCTCTTTGGCCCTTCATTGTAGCCCTATGGTTAACTCTATTATTGATCATATGTCACTCAAAATTAGCAAATATTTTTAACCAAATATTTTCTTGGAGTTAGAAAACAAATTATCTTTTATTGAAATTGAATAGATAAACCTAGCATGCAACAATACTTTTTTAAAGAGTGTTTTCATGCTTTATTGAGAAAATAAAAGGAGTGAAATTATCTTTTATTTAAGAGTTATCCTGGTGAAGAATTAATATTAGCACTGCTTAAACATCATTGCTTTCACCGTGAGGTGAAATGAGAAAATTACATAAAACAGAGATTGGAAAACAAACAAGGTAGTTCAAGAGATACAGCAAGCAGGGAGGCTAGACAGACGGCTCGGTGGTGAAGAGCATGGGTTGGTATTTCAGGAGACATAGGTTTGACTCCCAGCACCCACACAGTGGCTAACAAATATCCATAACTCCAGTTCCAGGTTACCCACTGCCCTCATCTGATGTCCTCAGGCATTGCACGATACAGGTGTGCTTACACACAGGAATCACACACATACACATACAATTAAAATAATAAATAATGTATTTTATAAAAATGAGATAAGGCATGTGGAAAAGAATCAGCAGCAAGTATGTAATCCAGACAGAAATCTTTGAAAGCTGTTCACAGGACATTATCCAGAAGTCTTAAAGACTTGTGTGATGTCTGCTGCAACTGGACACTATTTTTTAATCATGTAACAATTTTGTCTAATAAACAAAGCAAGTTGGAGAAAGATTAGTTAATGTAATTATTCATGACAGAAAATAATTGTCCTAGAATTCAGGAAACAGTTGCTGGTAGGGATACAGTGAGTTTATAAAGAGTGGAATAGAGTTAAGAAAGGCTGAATTATTGAAAAGGTGGTCATTTTATTGTACAATTGAATGCACATTATATTAAATTCTATATATTTATGAAACAGTATTCTATACTATTCTCACAGTTTATTTTAAAATCAGTTCTTATTCTGATGGAAGGAACATACTTTACAGTATACGGCAAGCTGTTTCTTATTTATTTAGAGAATCAGTATGGCCACTCAGATCACAAGATTTACAAATGCAAAGCTAAAAACAACGTATGGGAGATATTTTGGAACAGAATTGTAGCACTTTGTTGAAATGAAATTTAACTAGAAAATACTGTGCATACAAGTTATTGCTCTGAATAGCTTCTGTTTTTTTTAATTCCAGTGAGCTCATAAGCAAGCTAGATTTTAATTTTAATCATGTGTCCAGACAGAAGTTCTCTGCCTCTGAATTTCTTCCCCACCCTCCCCCTTTTTCTTCACTGACAAGGCAGGTAGAGATTGATTGCCATTCATACTTCCAAGTATAGAGAAAATTCCAGTCTTATGCAGTCGAGATTCTTGCTTATCTTCTAAAATTTTCTCTTTGGGTAAAAATGGATACACGAGAGGTACTGTTTCAACTACCTGGGTCAATAGCACTAGGAAGAATTGATAACTGGATTGTTAGGCACCATGTTACAACAAAGTAGGAACTCACCAGGCAGGGAATCCAGGCATGACAGACAACGGAGTAGACATTCAAGAGATTTCCAGATATCCATAATATTCCACTGTTCGAGCACTGCAAGACCCTTCATGACTGATTATTCACAAGCTTAGATTTTTCAGGTGATAAAGGGGCTATGTTTTAGCATTAAGAACCACACTGCTATGGCTGGAAATTATTCTTGTCTCTACAGATATCTCAATAAACCTTTTTTTCCTGTATTGTAGCAAATAAGGCATGTATTATTATTTCACACACATTTACTGTTGCAAATGACTAATAGAGCATCTACTTCTGTTCTACTGGTGTTTGTATGCCAATTCAGGTATCTCGCTTACACACACACACACACACACACACACACACACACACACTCCAGAATCCAAAATATTTATTTTAATTTTCTGGAAAAAATGTTCTTTTGACATTTTGATGAATGTTAAAGGCAGTGTCTAAAGGAAACTAAGAATAATGCTTCAGCATATCAATGTTAACAGCTGCCATACAAGAATAGGTAGAATAAAAAAAAAAAAAACCTGACTCCAGTTTTCTCATTAAGGTGGATATGAGATGGGCAGAGGTTGAGGGCATTTCAGTCGATGAGGTGATGAAGAGATGTCATTGTGCTAGTCGCATTCAACCATGGCTCATTCCAATGGGAGCGAAACAGTTCAGGAATGATAACGTGGTCTTGAATATTTTTCTCCTTGAATTTTTATAATCAGGGTACCAAGAGAGGAGATGTAATTAAGTTTGAAATGAGATTTGTATTAGAAAACTGGTGACTAAGATTTAATATTACTCCAGTTTTGTGATGTGGTTCAATAGCATCCTGAGTCTGTCAGGATGTTTTCAGATGTTCTTACATAAAAGTTTTACTTTTGGAGCTGGAGAGACGGCTCAGCAGTTAAGAGCACTGGTTGTTCTTGCAGAGGACCTGTGTTTTGTTTCCAGCACCCACATGGTGGATAACAACTGTCTGTAACTTCAGTTCCAGGGAACCCAACATCCTCTTCTGACCTCTGTGGGAATTACCCATGGACACACTTACATATATGCAGGCATTATACTCATACACATAAAATAAAAGTAACAAATACAATTTTAAAGTTTTTCTTTAATATTTATGAAAGACCTATTACTTTTTATTTTTCTTCATTTTTAAAATTTAAAAATGTCCTTATGACATTTTTACAGAAAATGGACTTTACTATTTAAACATTAAACATTTTAAAACATGTAATTGGGAGTTTATTTGGGTTAATACTACTAGAATAATATACAAGGTTTATTGCTCTTCTTATTTTGTGCATCACTTTTAGACAAACAGCATATGTTACAACAAAGTAGGAACTCCATTTATAGTTTTGGATATTGCAGATTTTAAAACTATTTGCCAGTTTTCCCATAATAGAAACATTTTTTTTAACTTCCCATGTATTCACCCAATCTCCCCTATATTTGTTTCTTTTTCTTTCTGTTTCTTTTTCTTCATGCTTACCTTCCTATTCATGTAGCTGAATTTTAAAAAACTGCAGTTGGGCTGACAGCTGTTCTTTGTAGATGTAACACTGGGTATTTTGAATATAGTTTCATAGCTGCCGGGAACTGAAATATAATTAAACTAAAAAAGAGATTGAGGAAAAGAAAGACACCTAACATCCAAGCCATGTATGCAGATTCAACTTTGCAAAGAATCTTTTTAAAGGGGAGATAACTATTTTTCCTCTTGGATCATAGTACATGGGAAAAAATGCTTTCACGGACCACAGCAAATTGATGAATCATGAAGGAGATGAAAGGCAATGATCTCTCATGTGTTATAACTAGTGAGACTCGCTTGTGGATTCTTTTAAACACTCTCATTTAGGTATTTCAATAGCAATGCACTTGATGTAGGATGTTCTCATACAACAGTGGAGCACTGAGAAACCTGAATGCCTCGAGATGTGTTAGCAGTGTACAGGAAGATTAAACACAGCAAATGGCTGTAACTCAAGGTGATTTCATCTTGGCCCCAAACTGCTGCCACTGAAGTTGCCACTGTTTAAGTTAATTTTAGGTCTGTGTTATGCTGTGGAATTCAGAATTGATTTTCCCATAAAAACAATGTAAAATTCTTTGGCTAGGTTTCATTCAATTAACTCAAGCAATATTTTGTTTCAGGGCTATATGCGTAACAGTAAAATTATAACTGAAATATATTGAATACACAGCTAATATGCTAACTGTGTCATGTGTGCTATCCCAATAAGCATTTACAATAATCTTCTAAGGTAGGTAAGGCAACTGTTCTTTTTGTGTATATGAGGAAATGGATAGAACAAGATAGCAGCTCAAACAAGACTGTGTAGTTCCCAAGAGCAAGTGATTGAATCATGCCAAACAACTTAACGTGACAATACAAAACTGGGACTGAAGGCTACATTATACCAGTCATAGTTACAGAGATATTTTTTGTATTTTCTTTTTCAGGGCATGTCAATTATTTTTTAATGGAACAGTTTCTGGGGGAAAATGCTGTCTGAAATTTTGAAGTAGAATTAGTGTGTTAAAGCTATAAAGAAAAGGTGAGTTAAGGGTTCACTTTCAGAATCATGCTATGTAAGTGGGACAACGAGTTGGTTGTCACCTTACTTGAAAGCTATCAGTATCTTCATCAGTTTTTTTCTTCTGTATGTGCACTACCTGTTTAATATAAGAATCAGTTGTCATGTCACATGGGGTTTAGTCAATTGCTTATGTCCCTCATCATCTTTCTCTCACTTTGTAGTGGATATTTTAGCCGAATAAGAAACATAAATAAATGGTACAGATGGGACACCATGAAAAAATCCTAGCCTTAGGATTAAGGAAGTAGAAGAAGGAGACTAATACTATAGTGAAAGCATAGAAAATATCTTCAGTAAAATCGTAGAAGAAAATTTCCAAAACCCTGAGAAATATATGTCCATCTAGAAACAATAGTCTAGGAAGTAGAAGAAGGAGACTAATACTATAGTGAAAGCATAGAAAATATCTTCAGTAAAATCGTAGAAGAAAATTTCCAAAACCCTGAGAAATATATGTCCATCTAGAAACAATAGTCTCACAGAACACCAAATAGGAAAGATGATGAG